>NW_022631577.1:0-50832 GCF_010015895.1 Lontra canadensis
TCCGCCACACAGGCCCTCCTGCTCAGCATGGGAAGCTGGGGAGGATGGCAGAAGACACAGCTCAGCCCTCATTTCCTCAAACCTGCTCAACTGCCATTTCTCTGGAAAATAGAAATTAGGGTCACTTAGCTACATGAAAGCTCAATTTGTTCTATTCATCTGGTACCCAACAAATACATCCTGCCTACCAAATGCCAGGCCCTGTGCTGGCTACAAATTGTATTTTTATCTAAGGACAATAAGTTAAATTGGCTTTAAAATGCTCCACAAAGAGAGGACAACATTATTATAATGAAAACCATCAGCCATCCCCCTATTCACCCTCCACTCTTGCAACCCTGCCCCAGGGCAAGACTCAAAGATCTTTTTTTTTTTTTTTTTAAGATTTTATTTATTTATTTAACAGAGAGAGAGAAAGATAGAGAGATCACAAGTAAGCAGAACAGCAGGCAGAGGGACAGGGGTTAGCAGGCTCCCTGCTAAGCAGAGAGCCCGATGGGGGGCTCGATCCCAGGACCCTGAGACGATGACCTTGAGCTGAAGGCAGAGGCTTAACCCACTGAGCAGCCCAGGCACAGACACTAAAAATCTTTTAAAGAGAAAAAAGAAAAATTTTTTCTCTTTTTGCCTTTTGTCTTTCATGCTAAGCTATATTTCTTGAAGTCTTTTTTTTTTTTCCTTTTATAATTAAGAGTAAAAGGTAAAAAATAATAATGTTGATGACTAGGACAGGTATTCATCCCTCCAAAAAGTTGAGCCTTGTTACAAAAAAGATCAAGGTAAGGGCACCTGGGTGGCTCAGCTGTTAAGCGTCTGCCTTCGGCTTGAGTCATGATCCCAGGGTGCTAGGATCCAGCTCTGGATTGGGCTCCCTGCTCAGCAGGAAGCCTGCTTCTCCCTCTCCCACTCCCCCTGCTATGCTCCCTCTCTCTCGCTGTGTCTCTCTCTGTCAAATAAATAAATAAAATCTTAAAAAAAAAAAAAGGAAGAAGAAGAAGAAGATCAAGGTGGTTTCTTTGGTTTGAAAGGGGAGAAATCAGTTTGCATCCCCCCCTCACCCCCATAGCTCACCTCATGTTACAACTCATATAAGCCTGTTATAGAAATGGCAGCCTGCCCAAAGATTGTGAAGTCATAAATAGAACAAAACTCCCAATTTAAAGTCTTGAATAGAAACCAAGCTGAGGGAAATTCCAAATAATTTATAACTGCTGGCTCCCATCATTACCAACAGAAAAAGGATGAGGTTGGGAGAAAAGAAATTCTCAAAGGACAGATACAGGGAGGGGCTTTACCTGTATGGGCACTTTTCAGACAGTTGCCCCACTGGCGAGTTTGTACCCCCAAATTTGAATCTTCAACCCAGAATTACATGAGGAGGCCTCTGGACACACATCCACTGTGCCACAACAGAGTCCACTGGACCCAGACCCAGGGTCCTCCCTGTGGGTGGCGTTCTACACCATCAATATACCCCGATAAAGAGTGTGGGGCAGGACAGAACCCACTCAGACAAAGGGGAGCTCCCTTGCTAAAATCTTTGGTAGCCAGGTAACCCAGGGGCCAGGGACACAGACGTGGTCAGTCACAGGGCAGTCAGGGTTCAGAGAAGCCTGGTTTCCCTCCCGAGCCTGGCTAGCGAGTGACTGTGGGACAGCGGTGGCTCACCTGGAGGCTCAGAGTCAGAACCGAACTCACCATGTAAAGTGCCTGGCAGACAATATAGTACATCAGGTAGTGCTCTGCATTCTGAGGGGTCTACCCTATCAGCAGAGACCAGGACAGCCACTATTATTATTACTGTAACATTACAAGCACACACAAGTTCAAGGACTCACAGTGCCCCATTAATATCGTGAAAGATTCAATGCCATTCAACTCTGGTTCAGGACTCCCCAGAGCCAAAGACCCCAGAACTGTGCCTTCCAACACAGACGAGCATTCCATCTGCTAACGACCACAAGAGCCAGCCCCCATAGGGACCCGGGATTAAGGCTGATAGAATCAAGATGTTCTCTGCTCAGTGAGCTGCCTGAATGAACTCGCACTTTGCTAGAATCTGCAGGCCACCCCAACTCCTCCAGCAGATTCCTGAGCAGTCTGCAGGGGCCAGCCCGGGCCACCGTTGACAGGAAAGTAAATGCAAGGTCAATAAATTCAATGTGAAGCACAAAGTATTCAAGAAAGTTCCCTAACGGGATTCCTTTCTCTCATGGGGGGAGGGGAAGCTTTGGATACTAAAGTGATCTTTAAACAGGAAAGCAGCTCATTACCATCAGAAAATGAGGGAGTAAAACCGAAGGGGGGGGGGGGAACGGAAATGCCTACCAGAGAATAAATGGTTAAATAAATACAGAACATTCAAGCAAGAGAATAACAGCCCGCTGTGAAAAGAATGATAAAGATAAGTTTGTTCCAATAGAGACAGGCCTTTGTGATACATCAAGGAACAGGACCATTTGTAGCAAAGCATAGAACGTGCAATTCTGTTTTGGAAAAGGCATGACTCTGCATCTGAACAGAAAAATCTGGAAGCTTGCACACCCAACTGTGTTCACTGGCTCTCCCTGGGAAGAAGACTTGGGGTGATTGCAAAAGACGAGCTTTCAATCTTTTATTGTTGTGACATACTCCCATATTGTCTGAATTTCTTTTCTCAGTTTAAGTTACATGTGCTACTTTTACAATAAATAGTGACATACACCTCCCCAAAGAAAGAAACAGTATATGTGAAGGAACTCCTCACTGAACAAAATTGCCTGTCGGCATCTAGAGGCACTGATGTGGGAAAAAGTGACAGGGTTTATCAAACGATGAAAGCTACGTGTGCCGTAGGTTTGCATATGAGTAACGGGGCAGCCAGAGAACGGCATAATTGCGTTCAGATGGACACAGAACACCTCTAGAAAAGATGAGACACTGTTCACCAACTGCATCTGCTTCTGGATAGAGGAACAGGGAAGGGGGTGAGGGGGAGTGTGAGGGAGCCAGTCTTATCTTTGTACACTACATACGATTCTCACAATGTTTATTGTCCCCTGTCAACAAGGGACCAAAAAAATCCGTGGAGGCCTTCCAGGATGGGGCAGATGTCCTTCTGGTGACCACTTCTTGCTCAGTTGTCATAGAGGGGCCATCCAGATGCCTTCCCAGTCCTTAGAACCGCCCCCCCCCGCCACACACACACACACACACACACACACACACTCTCTCTCTCTCTCTCCTGGACAAGCCCCCCTGCCTCAGGAGATGGCCTCTGCCATTTCCATACAGCTCGCCAGAGATGAGTGGAAGTTGTTCAAGGTGACCTTGTGAGAAGATGAAGTCTGGTTGGTTGCCTTTGGGCAGGCTTAACAAGCCAACCCCATCAAAAAAAAAAAAAAAAAAAAAAAAAAAATCAACTCTCCACCGTCCTGATCCTTTCCTACCTGACAGTGTCCTTCACATGACACGGAGGCTCAGCATTCAGTTTTGTGAGGACCGACGGCCCAGGCCCAGTGCAATGACCCCACTGGATTCTCACTACGGCTTCCGGAAGGACCCGACAGTCCCATTTTCCAGATTAAAAAACTAGTAAGCAGGGGTGCCTGGGTAGCTCAGTGGGCTAAAGCCTCTGCCTTCGGCTTGGGTCATGATCCCAGGGTCCTGGGATCAAGCCCCACATCGGGCTCTCTGCGCAGCAGGGAGCCAGCTTCCCCCGCTCTCTCTCTGCCTGCCTCTCTGCCTACTTGTGATCTGTGGCAAATTAAAAAAAAGCAACGACAAAAAATTAGCAAGCAGATAAACCGAGCCCAAAGTCATATAGCTCGTAAGTGGAGGAGTGGGATTCAAATCTAGGCCATCCGGCTCCAGAACCTGCTGCAGACCACTCCACCTGGAGACCAGGATGGGGCTGCAAGGAAGAGGCTCACACCCGGACAGAATACTATTTGCAAAGGCTTTCCAAACAGGCAGAAGCCGAGGAGGAAGTCAGGGCTGAGGCTTACATCATCCTCCTAGAAGAGATTTATCGCTGTGTCCCTGAACTCTGTCCCACGATAAACCGCCACAGCAGTAAAATAAACAGCCCAGGCACAGAGCAGATCAGCTTCTCTGCTGAAAGGGGAACAAGTTCCAACATCCCTGAGGCACAAGCGAGTGACACACACCGCCTAGCCACAGCCACGCCCTAGCCACAGCTGCCAGTGACTGGAGACACGAGGCCCAGGGATAAGCGTCTTCACGACCACTTCTTTATGTCCTGTGCCTGAGCTGGAATCTGCTTCCTGGCTCAGCAAAGTACCAGCTCTAGTAAACCTGGACTTGAGGAAGATTTGTCCCTCCGGCTGCACTCACAAACCTGGTCCTAACTCAGACCGCTTACCAGCGGTTGTTTTCCTTAAATCAATGCAGATTTTCAAAAAAAAAAAAAAAATCAGTTTGCATTTTCTTTTTCCCTTGGCCTACTTTATTTATGTATGTATACACACACATACACACACACACACACACACACATAAAATTTTTTTTTTTAAAGATTTTATTTTATTTATTTGACAGAGAGAGATCACAATAGACAGAGACAGGCAGAGAGAGAGAGAGAGGGAAGCAGGCTCCCCACCGAGCAGAGAGCCCGATGCGGGACTCGATCCCAGGATCCCGAGATCATGACCTGAGCCGAAGGCAGCGGCTTAACCCACTGAGCCACCCAGGCGTCCCATACACATAAAATTTTATACACACACACATACACACATGAATGGTGCCCCACTTTATTTTTAAACTACATGTGAAAATACCTAACAGTTACAATTTTTTAAAAACATTTTTTTTTTTTAAGATTTTATTTATTTATTTGACAGAGAGATCACAAGCAGACAGAGAGGCAGGCAGAGAGAGAGGAGGAAGCAGGCTCCCTGCTGAGCAGAGAGCCCGATGCGGGGCTCGATCCCAGGATTCTGAGATCATGACCTGAGCCGAAGGCAGCGGCTTAACCCACTGAGCCACCCAGGCGCCCAGTTACAATTTTTTAAATGAAGGTTGTGTAACACCTGCAATCATCTTGTGTACCATAGCTTCGAAAAGACATTAGCTTCGAAAAGACAAACTGCTCCTGTGGACAAATAAAGTGGGGTTATATAGAATTGAACAGTTTTGGGGCGCCTGGGTGGCTCAGTGGGGGTAAGGGAGATGTGGGGGTAAGGGAGACAGGCAAGGGGCACAAAAGGAGGATGTCAGGAAATAAGTCATCAAAGCTTTCTCTGATCTACAACTATTTTGGTGGCAGTATTATGAATCTAGAACCTTGTTACTTGGAACCAATGAGTTCTGGAGATAAAGGGTAATAAAAGCAGGTTCCCAAAACATGGCTTCTAGTGAAGGGGGCTAAAGGGAGGCACATCCCTTAGCCATGATGTTTAGGAAATGCTGGTGATAACCAACTCACTTAAAAACCACACTAAGAAACAGGTTATTGTTCCAGTACAAACTGAAATTCTTAAACACGGGTCATGATTTAGAGGGATCCCGGCCAAAAGCAGCCTCCTCCCTTCTGGTTTTGCTCAAGAGCTTCTAATGCCAAAATCTTCATCCGCAGACAATGTATTGCCAAGTGGGAAGAGTCAGAGACGAAACCTGGTAATTTGGACCACCACTTCACGCCGCAGAAAGAGGGGCGTTGTCCTGATGGGAGCAATTGCAATATCAAATTACGTGAACAGAGGAAGTTTTCCAGAAGCTCCACCCCATGGTCACTCAGCTCTAAACTTACTATAATGGGGTGGGGGTAGGGGGCTTAAGTTAGTAAAAATTATTTATATAATAACTGAAACACATCCAAGTAGCATTCCTACTGCTATGTAAGGATGAAATCCTCATAGGCATACCAACAGAGCAATGAGCCACACAGCACGAGTGCTAATTAACTCCACTCTCTAAACTTCTGTGTAGCAGTGGATCCAAATCTGAGACTCTGACGACTGTAATGCAAGCATCCTACAGACAGGCAGTGGACTCTGTCTCTAGCATCACTGTCATTCTACTACCTAACAAGATGCTGATCACATAGTAAAAAGGAGAAAAGCAAAAGGGGGCAGGGCACTTACTACCTGACCAACAACTACCCACTCATCAATCCACCTACCAACTAACAATCAACCAGACAACCAACAGTTACAGACCTACCAAACAGACCTACCAAAACCATCACCCACTTAGTCAACCAACTATCAAACCCAAGTAGACTCATCCTTCACCACCCTCTCCCACCAAATCCCTTCCTTCATCCAGTCCTGCTGGCCATCTCTAAATTGATCCCCTGCCCAGCCGCTCTCAGCTAATGGCAGGCCCCCTTCACTGGCCACTGCTGTCTCAGTCCACAGATCATGAAGTCTTAACTCTTCCCAGATCTTTCCACGGGCCCCACCCAGCAGGGCCACCCCATAGCTCTGAGGCACAGCTCCTTTTCAGAGACATGCAAAACAATCTTATAAGTTGGGGGGCCAAGAGAAGAATTGATTCCAAAACAAAACACAAAAAAATTAAAAGAAACTGAAGTTAAAAAATGTTTTATTAAGTGCCCGCCTTTAGCACTGTGTCTTCCTCACTAACTGCAATCTACGGCTGACATCTACAGAGATTTCACGGCATGTGAAAATGGCTTACAGGTTTTCTCACATCCCAAGAATTCCAAAATATACATTATAATTGCTGTGAAATCAGTCAACCATAAAATAAAGGAGAGAGTCATGGCCAAATAATGTAACAGAACACAAATATAAATAAAAGCAAAGGTATTCTTTGAAAAATCTTTCCAATTATTCCATGTAAACACATGTAAAAAAACACACACACACCCTTTTTTTTTTAGTGTGAGATGGGTGTGTTATATTGTATTTGATAGGATAGGCTCAGGCCCTAAGGTCGGAAAAGACCCCGGGCATACCCTACAAAGTCTGAACTCCCTATCAGTGTCCCAAGGCTCCCACAGTTGGCCTCTGCCTGTGTCCCCAGACGGCTGGCCCTCCGCATACCCTCACCTGTGCTCCCACTGCTGGCGGAACCCCAGGCTGCTCCCTCTATTTGGAACACCCTCCTCTCCCACCCCTCACTCGGGGGCTTTCTTAGTCACCCTTCAAGATCCAGCCTTCTCGGATACATTCCTTTTCTCCTTGGCGTCAGGCTTTCTAATATCTAAAGGCCATCTCACAAAGTGGACAGAAGCGGAACTTCCCACATGATCTTACCAGGAAGCCAAATGTCTGGGACAGCTGGCAAGACAAGCTACCATCCTTAATGATGACATCACAGCTTCCTACTAGGGATTGTCTAAGTCAGGGACTCTTGCAGGGAAGGCGGGTCGGGGACGGAGACTATGAGCTGGAATAGGAAAAAAGTGAAATTGTTGTCTTTGGTAACCTCCAACTAAAATGCAGCATATTGTTCCATAATGAATGTGCACCATGAAACATAAGTGTATGAGCAGCACCTGTGGTTTTGTCAGCAGCAAAATCAGATCTTTGCCCGTCACATTACAGTGTTGGCAATATCTCAAAATATCCTGCATGCTCATCCCTACATCAAAATCATGGCAGTTATGGGACTAGTCGCTAGATCTTATTAAACATCTAAACACATAACCAAAAATTTATCTCTGTTAAATGCATTTCAATATCACAGTTTCCTCTGGAACCCCGTGTACATGATTTTATGCATAAAGAGTGCAGTCTTCCAGGAGCCGATGGGATTCAAGACACACAACTTAACCAGGCTGCCTGGTTGGTTCAGTCAGTAAAACATGCAACTCTTGATCTCAAGGTTCTGAATCTGAGCCCCCATGTTGAGTGTAGGGCGCCTGGGTGGCTCAGTGGGTTGAGCCTCTGCCTTCGGCTCAGGTCATGATCTCAGGGTCCTGGGATCAAGCCCCACATCGGGCTCTCTGCGCAGCAGGGAGCCAGCTTCCCCCGCTCTCTCTCTGCCTGCCTCTCTGCCTACTTGTGATCTCTGTCAATAAATTAAAATCTTTAAAATAATAAATAAATAAAATCATTTAGGGCGCCTGAGTGGCTCAGTTGGTTAAGCAGCTGTCTTCCGCTCAGGTCATGATCCTGGAGTCCCAGGATCGAGTCCCACATCGGACTCCCAGCTCCATGCAAAGTTCTGCTTCTCCCTCTGACCTTCTCCCTTCTCATGCTCTCTCTCACTCTCTCTCTCTCAAAGAAAATCTTAAAATAATAATTTTAAAAATCATTAAAAAAAAATTCCTGGCTCCAATTAGTGAATTTTTAGAACCAAGAAATGAAAGGACTGCAGTAATGGGTGTTTGGTAAATGGGGCATGGGTCAGTGAAACTGCACCTGCCAGGGCATGGCACTGGTCATCTCTCATGAGGACCTCAGGAGGTCACTGTGACTAGGTCTCCCAACCAATAAGTTAGCTCAGTGGGCTATCACTGAGCTATCTTCTCAGGCCATGAATAGAATCACTTATGCTACTCCCAGAATGAACACCTTCTGTTACTCCCCATGGTCTGTGGCAGGGGTCAGCAAACATGTTCTGTAAAAGGCCAGGGAGCAAATATTTGGGGTTTACAGGTCATAGGGCCCATGGTGCAACTATTCAAATTTACTGTGGGGAGAAAGCAGCTACAGGCTATACATAAGTGAGTGGGTGTGGCCTGTGTCTCAGTGAAACTCATTTACAAAAACAGGCAGGGGGCCAGATTTGGCACCACTGCCTATGTAATTCTGGGATGATGGAAATATTTTATATATGCTGTCCAATTTGGTAGCCACGAGCCATATTGCTGAGCACTTGAAATGTGGTGTGACTAAAATGCCAAATTGTACCTTTTAATTTTTTTTTTTACTTAATTTAAATTTAGCCAGCCAAAAGGTCTATGGAGTCAAACCCAAGCCTTTTATCATCCCTTCTGAGGTTTTTCATAACCTGGCCAACATCACAACTGATGGTCCCAGCCTCCATAAGTCCTATGCATTGAGGCCAATCAGAGGGCGATGTACCAAGTACTCTCACCTTCCTGCACTCCCTTCCCACTCCCAAGCAGTTCTGCAGGCCAGAACGTCCTGTCTCCTGAATCTGCCCCCTTTAAACGCCACTATTCACCAAGCCCACTCTTGCCACAGGCCTTCCCTGACATCCCAGATGAAAACTGTTGCTCTTCATGCCCTGAAAGAACCTTCTCCTACCAAACATGCCACAGTGACCTGTGCACTCACTCTCTGGCTTTCTCCCCTTCACTCTAAGATACTGGAAGATGAAACCATGTCCCTAGCACAGTGCCTTTATTACTTTTTCCTTTTTAAGATTTATTTATTTTAGGGGCGCCTGGGTGGCTCAGTCGTTAAACGTCTGCCTTTGACTCAGGTCATGATCCCAGAGTTCTGGGATCAAGCCCTGCATCTGGCTCTCTGCTCAACGGGAAGCCTGTTCTCCCTCTCCCATTCCCCCTTTTAAAAAGATTTTAAAAATCTTTTAAAAAAAATATTTATTTTACAATGAGAGAGAAAGAGAGTTACAAGCAGGAAGGGTAGATGAAGAGGGAAAGAGAATCTCAAGCAGACTCCACACTGAGCATGGAGCCTGACATGGGCTCAATCTCATGACCCTGAGATCATGATCTGAGCCGAAAACAAGAGTCAGATGCTTAACCCAGTGAGCCACCCAGATGCCCCAACACAGCATGTTTAAGGTTAATAAGCATTCACTAAATTTGTGAAATGAATGCACTTTCATTATAGTTAAGTACCGAATACAAACTTTTAAAAAACAAAATTCTTTTTGAAATTAATATATTTACCTAAAACCTGCTTAAAATATCTTTTTAAGGGCTAGAATCTAGGTTAAAGTAAAAAAACCCAGATGGATTTCCAGTCGGCAGTACAGAGGGATAAGACCACTTGGTCAACATCCCATTCCACTACCACAAGCAAGATCTCACCCTCCTGAAACCTCAGTTTTCCTCATCTGTAAAACGGGTTAACAGTAGGGCCCCTGGGGGGCTCAGTCCGTTAAGTGTCTGACTCTTGTTTTCGGCTCAGGTCATGATCCCAGGGTCCTGCTGCTCTGATCCTCAGAAATGTCACAGCCACTACACACAAGACAGTCTGGAAGTTGTGATTTTTGCAGCTCCTGGGGCTTCTCTGAATAGATAAGAAAATCCAGCCAGACCACTTGTTACTCTGGTTTTTCTGACCCAAGGCCCTATTTTCCCTCTTACTCAGCTGCTTTACTCACCAGACTGGGTGCCAAATGATTGGGCCTTTGTTAACAACCAGACCCACCCTCAGACAGGATGAGGGGGAGCAGCATCTTGTGACAAAAGTGGCTTTGAACTCCAGCAGCCTTGTCAGAAGAAGTTCTTAATCTGAAGGAATCTCAGCCGCCTCTCATGTTGGTACTGATATATATGGAATGTTCTTTCCTGATCCTCATCTATCTTCCCGAGTTATAAAATATGCCATTATAATCAATTCAAATTATATGTAAGATGGATGTAAAATAAATTGAGTCTCTCCCCACTGACAGGCTAGGGTTGCCCTGCTGTTAATGGTGGTCATGACCTTGGTCCCACCTCAGGCTTGGCATATCCAAACTTCTTCTCAAGCCTCACCACCTCTGTTGCTCAGAGAAATCACTTGAGCTTCAGGGTGCCTGGGTGGCACCTGCCTTTGGCTCAGGTCATGATCCCAGGGTCCTGGGATCAAAACGCACATAATCGGACTCTGCTCAGTGGGGAGTCTGCTTCTCTATCCCTCTGTCTACCACCTCCCCCTGTTTATGCTCTCTGTCAAATAAATAAATAAAATCTTTTAAAAAAAGAAAAGAAAGAAAGAAATCACTTGAGTTTCAACCCTGGCTACACAATGGAATCATCTGAAAAGCTTAAAAAAAAAAAAAAAAAGGCAGTAGCTCTCCCCACAAGAAAACAAAATGAGAAATTTCTTTAAAATTATCAGTAATTTTTAAAGCTTCTGAGTCGGTGCTAAGGGTTCAGAATCGCTGTCGACAACCAGACCCCATGGGAATCCAACTGCCCCAAAACCCCTGCCAAAGAAGTCAACCTTTTCCTCGACTGGGAAAGGGCCTAAGGCAGACAGACCCCAAGAGAGGTGAACGGGGAAGCAGAAAGCAAAGTGAGTGCACCCAGGAAGTCAGGAACTCAGTGCCCAAAGCCACTGCTTCAAGCCTCCTTTCTCACAGACACCATGAGCCACTTGTCTCAAAACAATGAAGCCATGGGGTACCCGGGTGGCTCAGTGGGTTAAAGCCTCTGCCTTCAGCTCAGGTCATGATCCCAGGGTCCTGGGATCGAGCCCCACATCGGGCTCTCTGCTCGGCGGGGAGCCTGCTTCCCTTCCTCTCTCTCTGCCTGCCTCTCTGCCTACTTGTGATTTCTCTGTCAAATAAATCAATAAAAATCTTTATTAAAAAAAAAAAAAACAACGAAGCCACATTCCAACAAAGACAAGGAGGACTCTGCCAGTCCCTTGGATAAATGGGCTGCAGTGGTGTCTTCAGAACTGTGTTTCGACTTTTCTTCTTTTAAAGGATATCCACTAGTACTGGACGCTAACACATTGGACCAGAAGGGGGTTCCAGGAGCTGCTCATTGAAGAGGCTCTGCCCTTGGTTCCTGGGATGAATCCAGGCACATCCATCTTACAGAGGGATCAGAGAAATGGAGAGGATCCCAAATGACGAACGGCCAGGTGTACTCCACAGTGGTTCAGGCTCTACCCTTTTGATGACTTCCTCTAATGCCCTCAGTTAACATCAGCCACCTCCCAAGTAACAGCGCAGAACCTGACAGCCAGGCTGCAACACTTCAAGTAGGACAGGCACACACGCTGCCCACTGCTGCCTAAGCAGAGGCTTTGAGCCGCTCCGTGACCTGCGGGGGCAGGGGCGGGGGGGCACTGCACCAGTGGGTGGGGGAGCTCCAGGGGAGGGTGTGGAAGAAAAGGAGGTCCAGGAGAACCTGTCCCAGCCTTACCATTATGGGAGCCAACTTGGAGACTCGGGGGCAATGCTTCTGCATTCTAACTAGACAAGAAAGCCAGATGGGATGGAGGCCGGACCTTCAGAAGCAGAGCTCTGAGCCTCTGCCTTGCTCAACACAAGTCTTCCCACCTGGTCAAGTATGCCTGTTGTTAGCACTGCAGCTGGGCAGACGTGCCCTGTGTAACGGCGTAACTGGGACCTCCAGCAGGCCAGACACACCTAACAGCAAACCCCAGCCCTGAGCTCAGAACTCTCACCCCTAGAGCCCCTCTTTTCCCAGGAGGTTTTATGGGAAATTTCAAATAAAATTAAACGGCTTTATTTACCTTGTTCAGCACTTGATTTAAGTTGGGTCACCTTCTGGTCTGACAGCCTAGCCACGCACAATAAATTAGTCTTTAAAAATAAGAAAATTTAAAAGCGTGCTCTATTTCTTCCAAACAACAAGGTAAAACAGGGTCTTTTTGAGTCTAAATCCAGACAACTTGACCCCTTCGTCCAAAGCCACCCTCATACCCCATCCCCAAGTGGAGGGACCAGATGGTACCAAGTATGCATTTTCTAGAACTACTCTGAGCAGCATAAGAAATACTTAACCACATCAGCCTCCCTTCCTCCCCAGTGTAAGAGCCCTACTCAGAGCCACAAAGCAGTCCTGACACCCCCTTTTACAGCTCCTGGAGTGTGCACGGAGAACAAGCCAACTTTTCCAGGGCACTGGGCCAACAGTATAATCGCACACCACATTAGAAGCTTCTGGTTGTTCATCAGAACCCAGAAACTTGGCTGGGGGCTGCACGCGCCGGGAGGTTCCATCAGGCTTCCTGTTGTAACAAATTCCTCCACACCCCACCTGTGAAAATCCATTTCCATTTATTACCAAAACTGGAGCCCTGTCTTTTCGAGCTTTTTTCCTGAGGCCTGGAAGCTGGCTTTTCCAGCTGATGATGTCACTGACAGGATTCTGACAATGGCTCCCGAGAGCCTAACCCTCTCGCTAATACCTAGCAAGAGCACATTCCTCCCCCATGAGGTCATGGTTAGCTAATTACTAATCTGGCCCCTACCCTCGGGCCCAAAGCCACAGCGCCATGAGATGCCACTCCAGTTCTCTCCTAGGGTGCTCCTGACACTGCAAATACCACCCCACAGTGAACATGAAACCCCTAAGCAGGCAAGGGATATCTCCAGCCCCCATATTTTGCAAATAAAATACAGGATATCGAGTTAAAAATGAATTTAGAGAAATAGTAAATAATGTCATGTAAGTGTAAGTATAATTTAAGTGTGTAAGTATAGCCCATTCGATGTGTAAGTATACCCCATTTGATGCTTGGTGTAAGTATATCCCATGTGATGACTTGTAACAACAGAGAACTGCCTGCCCCACTTGGAACATACTTCTACTAAAAGTTATTCATTGTTTCTCTGAAATTCAAATTGAACTGCTTACTCCGGCAACCTGGGAGGACCACAGGTGACTGACTCTCAACCGTTTCACTTTGTGGGACTGTTGAATTACGTGTGGAAAAAGTTAACCATAAGAAATGAGGGGGAAGGGAAGAGGGAACAAAAATCCAGAAGGTTTCTGTACTCACACTGTTTCAACAAGTGTCCTTCCCCTACCTTAAAGATGTCAATGCTAGGGCGCCTGGGTGGCTCAGTGGGTTAAGCCTCTGCTAACAGCTCAGGTCATGATCTCAGGATCCTGAGATCGAGTCCCGCATCGGGCTCTCTGCTCAGCAGGGAGCCTGCTTCCTCCTCTCTCTCTCTCTCTCTCTCTCTCTCTGCCTGCCTCTCTGCCTACTTGTGATCTCTCTCTGTCAAATAAATAAATAAAATCTTAAAAAAAAAAAAAAAAAAAAAAGATGTCAATGCTAGACAGAAATGAGACGATGTATTCTGAACATGGTTTATGCCTCAGGGCAACACACTGTCAGAAAAAAAAGTCCTCATCCTACATGAGAAGATGGGTGATCAGCCTCCACCTCTGGGTTCCACCAGGCAAGACCCCATACCCTGGCATTGGAGGAGCAGTGCCTAGTGACAGAGGAGAAACTCAGGTGATTTTTGTGGAATGAATCTCCCTGGTTAGGACTTTATTTCTAGAATAATAACGATGCTGAAAGTGGCCAGTGGTAATCCATTCACTACCACCCCGTCCAATTTGGTAGATCAAGCACCAAAAAGAATAAACATGGATAACTTAGTGATCTCATTTCTTAAAGGAATGCAGTAAACCAAACTTTACACACACAATCTCTGATAATATGGGCTCGGACTTATTTGTTGAATAAACCGTGACAGACAAAATCGGGAACATGGGTGGTTTGGAAATAATTAACCAGTAAATATATTACAGGTTTTAAATTAAAATAGATTTAACCCTTTTAAGGACTTGAAATTCATTCAATCAACATGCATCATGCATTCGTTCAGTGAGTACCAAGACCTATGTTAAGCATTTCAAGGGATCATCTCCTTTCATCCTTCCAACAAACCTATGAGGCCAAGACCCATTATTATCCCCATTTCACAGACAGGGAAATTAGGACTCAGACACTTGCCCAAGACCACAGTGTTGGTAGAAGGTGGGGCCAGGACTTAGAACCAGGTCTTTCTGACTCTCCATTGGCTTTGAACACTCTCCAATCCTAGTCTTTCTACCTCCAGGTCAGCACAGTGAGGGATCTGGACTGATTTGTAAAACTGCCAAGCACCCCAACACTCATTGGTAAAGAACCCTCATTTGGAAATCTCTCCTCTGCAGTTTCTTAGGGGCTGAGGGCGGGGTTGGGAGAACATACCCTAGAGCACCAAGCCCACCAAAGACACATCTGCCAGTGGCCCCCACTCAAATACTCCCTTCTAGGCTACCCAACTCTGTTTCAATCAAGAAGAATAACTTGTAACATGTAAGAACTGCCTGCCCAGTTTAGTAGAGTCATTTTCTGAAATCTGTGAGATACTTAAGAATCGCAGTTGTGGTCCTAGCAAGCAACTTCGGGAGGTACTCAAAAATTTAATGGATTTTTTTTAAGACACCACCCTACCCCTGGCTGTGGGATGTAAATACTTCTCATGGGAATCATACAAAAGAGGACTGTAAAGCTTCCACATTTGGGAAATGTAAAAGCCAATGTTTACAATACAAATGGGAGTCAACCAGCCACTAGCTACATTTAAAAAGCAGAAATTACTCTCACACACACAATTAATTGCTAATAACATTAAGAGACATACATTGTCAGTAAGAGATTATAACTCAAGATGCTTCTCCCAAAAAATGATGATTAATGGGTGAAAATTGTTGCAGTCCAGGATATTTATGCAATCTCAATGGTTACTTTATTATTTTTTTAAGGATTTTATTTATTTGACAGTGAGAGAAAGAGCAGGAAGACAGCAGGGGGAGTGGGAGAGGGAGAAGCAGGCTTCCCGCTGAACAGGGAGCCTGATGCAGGGCTTGATCCCAGGCCCCTAAGATCATGACCTGAGCCGAAGGTGGAAGCTTAGCTTTAGGACTCAGGCAGCCCTCAATGGTTACTTTAAATTACAATAGGAGAACCGTGCCTGGTTGACTCACTTGGAGCATGGGACTCTCGATCTCAGGGTTGTTAAGTTTGAGTTCCACATTGAGTATAGAGATTACTTAAAAATAAAATACTTTTTTAAAAAGATTTTGTTTATTTGACAGAGAGAAGGAACACAGGCAGAGGGCATGGCAAAGAGAGGGAGAGGGAGAAGCAGGCTTCCCTGATGAGCAAGAAGCCCAATGCAGAGCTCCTTCCTAGGACCTGGGATCATGACCTGCGCTGAAGGCAGCTGCTTAACCAACTGAGCCACCCAGATGCCCCCAAAATAAAATCTTAAAAAAAAAAAAAATTACAATAAGAGAAAGGTAGCATTTCAGTGGAGTGCTGGCAAATACTGTTTGCATCAAGAGATGGCACTTAGCTTCACTAATAACAGGACAAATCGACATGATGTACCTCCTGATGTGATGCAACAGGACACATTCATGACTTCTTTCCAAGGGCACTTGCCAAAAATGTTGGACCTGAGTTAATCACAAGGAAACAAACAAATCTAGAATATGGATATTCTACAGCCTTGCTACTCCAAGTGTGGTCTGCAGGTAAGAAGCACGCACTGATATCACCTGGAAGCCTGCTAGAAATGCAGACTCAGGGGGACCTGGGTGGCTCAGTGGGTTAAAACCTCTGCCTTCGGCTCAGGTCATGATCTCAGGGTCTTGGGATCGAGCCCGCATCCCGCACTCTGCTCAGCGGGGAGCTTGCTTCCCACCCCCCCAACCCCCCCACTCCCCCACCCCCGCTTGCCTCTCTGCCTACTTGTGATCTCCATCTGTCAAATAAATAAATAAAATCTCAAAAGAAAGAAAGAAAGAAATGCAGACTCAGGCCCCAGAAGTGGCTTCCAGAATCAGAACGTGCATTTTACAAAGACCCTTCCCACCACCCTGCGTGCCCCAACCACTCCTCACCTTGTAACTCTTGTGTACATAACATCTCACAAAGCAAATGGCCTAGTTTCTTCAAAAATGGCCATGTCAGGGGCACCTGGGTGGCTCAGTCGTTAGGCATCTGCCTTCTGCTCAGGTCATGATCCCAGGGTCCTGGGATCGGGACCCACATTTTGTTCCCTGCTCAGCAGGAAGCCTGCTTCTCCTCCCACTCCCCCTGCTGTATTGTATTCCCTCTCTCACTGTCTCTCTCCCTGTGTCAAATAAATAAATAAAGTATTTTTTTTTTTTAAATGGCAATGTCAGAAGACCAAAACCAAAAAATGTTAAAGATAGGGGGGTGTTCTAGATGGAAGGTTAGGATGAAGTACCTCTGAAACAAATTTCAATTGAGTAATCTTCGTTTCCTGAATTTAAAAAAAAAAAAAAAAAAAAAAAAAAAAAAAAGACCATAAAGGACACTTGGTTGGGAGCATTTGGGGAAATTTTCTACAAGGTATTATTGTATCAGTGCTAACCTCTTGAGTATGCAGTGACACTGTGGTTAGGAAAATGTCCTTTTTCTTGGAGACACTTGCTTAAGTATTGGGGGTCGGGGGTGGGGCGGGGAGAGTGGTGACTGGTCATGACCTGTGCTAGAGACTTTCAAATGATTCAGTAAGGGATAGGTGTATGATGTGTATCCTTAGAGAGTTACAAAGTAAACAAATGTGGCCGACTTTAACAACTGGGGACTCTAGGGGAAGGTTATAGGGGAGTTTGCTACACTGTTCTTTCCTACTGGAGGACTAAAAGCTGCCAATGAATTTGGGAAAGGGAAGGAAAATTACATTGTTGCAAAATTTAAATTTCTTAAAATATTTAAATTTCTTAAAATAAGTCAAACGCTTAGAAAATAAATGTAAGATAGAAGTTCATTACAACCCTGCCTCTTGAGAATCTGTATTAATTAGGATGTATTAATACTCTTGGCAATACAAGAAAGAACATACATTCTTCCACAAACCAACTCTTCCCCGAGGTGTCAAAACATCTAAGTAACGTAGTAACTACTTAGGTTCAGGAAGGCTGAGAAAGTCTCCCATTTCATCTCCAAATGAAGAGACTGACTCCCCAGGAGAAAGCTTAACAGGCAAAGGAAAATTTTACAGCTTTATTTTCAAATTCAAGCCCTGTATAGGCTTGATTCCCACATTTGGCTGTAAAAAGGGATGAAGGATGGATACAACATGTTTGGACCTTGAAAACATTTTACTAAGTCAAAGAAGCCAGTCACCAAAGACCACATGATCTATGGTTCCACTGTATGTCCCGCATCAGCAAATCCACAGAGAAATAAACCAGTGGTGGTGGGGAGGAGAAGGGAGTAGGGGTGCGTTAAGTAACTGCTAATGGGTACAGGGTTTCTTGGCGGGGGAGGGGGTGGGGACAGGGGACAGGATAAAATGATCTGAAATTATATAGTGGTGATGGCTACATAACTCTGAATATACTAAAAACTGTACAGTTCAAAGGGGTGAATTTTATGGAGTGTGAATTTTATCTCAGTAGAGTTGGGGGTTTTTTTGCTTCTTCTTCTTTTTTTTTTTTTTTTTTTTAATTCTTTGTATTCCTCCAGGCTACAAGCTCTGTCTTACTCTTCCTAGCAGAAGGCACTTACAGTACTAAGACAAGGCAATCTATGTATGACCTGGGACCCAGGAGGCCTGGGTTCTAGCCCAGCCACCACAGCTCCCTCTGTGACCCTGAGCACATCCTGTCTCTCTCCGAGCATTTCACTTCCAGACTGCAAATTCAGGGCTGGACCTGAAAGCATTTCAAGGTTCTCCAAGACATTGGGAGAGCCGATTACAAGTCCCCTGCTGCTATTTTAAACAGCACAGTTACTGAACTTCCGGGGACCTAATAATAAAACTTCATTCAGTCCATCCAAGATGTGAACTGCGTTATTTTCTTGAGATGATCCTGAGGTTCAGTACCATGGCAACCGTACAACACCCTTAGCATTTCGACTCTGTTCAGAAGACATCAACGTGGGGGAGAGAAGGCATTCTCAACACTGAGCAAGGATTTTTATACAACTGTTTCCTCGACACACTTTCAGGATTGCATTTAAGCGAAACTCCAGTCCCAAGTGGTAATGCCAAAGGAAAGGCTAGCCAATGACACATGAATCTGCTAATTAGGGTTTCTCACCCCTAGTAAAGGTCAGGATGGCAAAGGGACTCAGCCCACACCGGGGCTCATCCCTACACACTCACTTCTCATCTTCTGGGCAGCCCAAGCCAGACACTGCAGCCACAATGGACAAATCCCTCTACGGAGCCAAAGGCAACACGCTGGAAGTAATCAGTGCTGATTAGCGTTTGGGGAAATCCTTGGCCTAAATGCACTCTTTGATTCAGATTTTCCAGTCAAAGCCATCCCGAGTCATGCTGACTGGGGCCTGGAAGGAGGAAATTCCCATTCATGCCTCTCAGACAGTGCCGTCTCCTCTGCAGGAAGCAAGGGCCCATGCTGGAGCAGGGAGCTGAGCTCAGAGAAGTCCCAAAGTGCTGATCCTGGGCACTGCTTTCCAGGCCGGAAGGAAGCAGGCTCCCTGGAAGGCGTCCTGTAGCTGTGAAACTTCATCCAACATTTTCCTAGCTTGGGACAGAGGCCCTTCATGTTCTTTATTATTAACATCTGACTTAGAGAAGGCTGTCAACCAGATAAGGAGAAGCACCTATCTGTCGATTCTGGACCATCAGGACCCCACACAGCATCTTCTCCAAGAAGAGGCCCCGCCCACCCAAAGGTGTCTTAAAGGGCCCAGTCTCAGAGCTAGGCAGATGATTCACGGGGTCTAAGCAGCAAATCTTGAGTCTCGTATGGGGAGCTCCAGGAAACAGGGCTATGCTCACCAACTTCATTCGCTCTAGTACCTGGCCGGGCTTAGGTCTGGGAGGCCTAAAGGCCCAGAAATGCAGCGGCCATCCTGCCATCATGGGGACCCCCAGCAGATACAGTGAGAGACTAGGAGCGGGATCAAATTCTGACGACCCGTTTGAGCCTCGAGCCTTGACACCAACCATGCCTGAGGGTTGCTCTATTGTAGAACTTCTCACTGGGCCAAGTGGCTCCTTCTGTTGTCTTTAGGTAGTTTCAAATGGGTTTCCACCACCTGCCACTCAATCAATCCATCTTGACAGACCCTCCCTAACAAAAACTAATCTTCCGCACTTAAGCTAGTTCAAGTGAGTTTCTCTCACTTGCACTTGGAAGAATGGTGCATAACAAATCACCAAAAGGACTTACCCAGTCTCCATGGCTAGAGTTTAAGGCCTATTTTCTCCAATTACCCAATGCTGCAGAGAAAAATCCATGAAATCTCCCAATTCCTTTCTGTTCCATCCGAAGAACTGACGAGAAGCCTACTGACCTCAGTCAACAGCACAACGTGGTCCAATGGTGGGCCTCCTGGGATTAACTCCCTCCCAACACCAGGCTAACCACCATAAGCATCCCAGCATCACAGCACCAGCAGGGTGAGAATCTGAGATCTCCCTCACTGCGAGGAGACAGAAGGGAGGATAAACCTACAGATGCTAGCACTCTAAAAGGTGAGTAAACAACAACTCATGATCTCCTCCCATCAACAGCAGGCTTGCAAGTCTGAGGCTGACCCAGCGTGGATGAGGAGCCCCGGGCAAGTGGGAAAACCAGCTGGTGTGAACAGGGGACTATTTAGGAGTCTAGAAGGCTTGTTCAAACCAGGCTGCAGAAAACCCACACAAACCAAACACCGAGGCTTTGCTGAGAATGCAACACAGGCCAGCACCTGAGACAATCAGCGCCCCCCCCACCCCCCAAGAGCAAGGGGAAGGATGGGCTCAGTTGGGAAACTGAAGAGATGAAACGGTTTGCCAAACTGGCCACAGAAAGAATCTCAAGAATGCAAAATCTCCAACCTCTAACGAGTCTCGGGATTCCCTAAAAAGAAAGCCATGAGGGCACTCAGGGCAACCCAGGTCGGGGAGCCCCCTCCTGGGGCCACCTGACAGTGTAGTCCTGTGGCTGGGACCACCCACAGGCTCCAGTCAGGACGGGCGGTAAAGGCCTCTGGAGGGAAGGTGGCAGAGGCAAGCCAAGCAAGGATCATCGAGGGAGGTTTGAAAAACAGAGCCAGTAACCCCGCACAATCCAGATGCTCTACAGCCTCAGTGAGCTGACACAAGGGTCTGCGGATCCCGCGGTCAAGGCCAAGGCCGTTTGGCTCAAGGTACAGATTTAAGGCAGGTATGTTTCCCAGACAACTGCTTGAGATACCAGAGCAATGGGGGTGGGTATGTTACACATTATTTGGAAACTAAGTTAGGAATGAAAAGGCTGCCTAAGAGCGCACAAGCTTGCCCCACAGGTGGTATGAGTTGGGGGGGGGGGCGGCGGGGAGGGCTGCTCAGGAAAAGCAAGGAGCCTGCCCAGCCCTGCCGCTACCCCACTGAGGCAGGCTGGCCGCCTAGCCTGACAACTTACCCTCTGGCTCAGAGACTCATCGAGTTCACCGGGGGCACCCCGCTGCCCGACAGGGAGACACACCTGACCATCCATCTCTGGAGACCCCCGTGCACATGTCTTTTTATTTTAACAATAATAACCTGGATGGCCTTTCTCCTGAAGATAAAGTATCCAAGCTCATTCCACTTATAAGTAAAATGATACTGAATCAAGTTCAATCTTTCTGTCCAGAAAGACACCACACAGAGCTCTGGTTTCCAGAGTCACCTGGACCTGCTGCTGGTCCAGGCACAGCCGTTGCTTACCAGTGAGGTGACTTTAAATGGAGCCTCAGGGGCGCCTGGGTGGCTCAGTTGGTTAAGCGACTGCTTTCGGCTCAGGTCATGATCCCAGAGTTCCGGGACCGAGTCCCGCATCGGGCTCCCAGCTCCACAGGGAGTCTGCTTCTCCTTCAGACCTTCTCCCCTCTCATGCTCTCTCTCACTGTCTCTCTCTCTCTCCAATAAATAAATAAAGTCTTTTAAAAAAATAATAAAAAATTAAATGGAGCCTCCGTTTCCTCATCTGTAAAATGGGGATGAACACCATTCCTCAGATCTAGTGTGAAGATGAACTGAGATGTGGCAAAAAATAAGTAAACAAGCCACCTGGGACGTACGAGGAGGCCCTTGATCATTATGGTTAGCACTCAGTGTCTTAATTAAGTTTCTGTAATGATCAAACTTTTTTTTTTGATAAGCATATACCTATTCTGTGATCTAAAAAAAAAAAAAAAAAAACAATAAAAATGTACAGAAAAAAGGAGACAAAAAGAGCAGATACATTTAACCGCCACATAAGAATGGGAGGGAGGGGAATATGCTTCAGAGAAACTACATCCTCAGCTCCAACCCCCACCCCATCCAGGCTTGCAAGCACAGGCCAGGAAAACTGCCTAGTCCCCTAAGGAGAAGGCCGATGGCTCCCTAAGAGTGGACTGCCAGCGGCCATCGGGTTGCTGGCCAGAGGCCAGCTCCACGGGGTAGCCTGGAACTGTTTACTCACACTCGCCCTGTGGTTTCAGGGCCAGTCCTGTTTGCTTTTGCTCCCTGGGTCAGGGTGTACTATTATTCAACAAACACGAGTTCTGCGGGAGAGCTGGAGAGGTCTGATGCTGCAGCCAGGGCAGGGGAGTTGCTGGAGCAGCACCCCGAGGACCTGGCTTGCTTCTGCACGGCTCTTCACAGTGTGGGGTGTCACCTGCCTGCAGGGAGTGTGTCCTAGGCTTCAACCACTGCCAGTGACTCCTGAAGCTCCCCGCCCGTCACTAAAACATGGCACCACTCTGGGCAGAAAGGAAAACCAGCAATCAGATGATTGGCATGCTCCCAAGAGCAAACCAGAGCACTCTGAATCCTTTCAGAGGAAAAAGGCCTTGAGAAACTCCTCTTTCCAAAGCCCAAGAAGGTTTAGTTCTGCTCAGTCTAGTCACTGTGCTTCTTGTTTGTCACTCAGCAACCTGAACTACAGCAGAGCAAAGGTCTAGGAGATGCAAAAAAGAGGCACAGAGAGGTAACCTCGTCTCACCCCAGACTCCCTTCCAGGTGAGTTGTTAACCTCGGAGCATCAGTGTTCTCATCTGTGGAATGGGGTGCCTGCACCACCAGGTCTTCCCAAGATGTTCCCAAAGAAAAGACTCCCAAGACATCATTTTCCCTAAGATTTGCTCAAGGGTGGAATTACTTTTCTACAAGATTTTTTCGCCTATCAAATACTCATCCAGGGGTGCCTGGGTGGCTCAGTAGGTTGAAGCCTCTACCTTCGGCTCAGGTCATGATCCCAGGCTCCTGGGTCGGAGCCCCACAGCTGGCTCTCTGCTCAGCATGGAGCCTGCTTCCTCCTCTCTCTCTGCCTGCCTCTCTGCGTAGTTGTGATCCCTGTCTGTCAAATAAATAAATAAAATCTTAAAAAAAAAAAAATACTAATCCAGCAAAGCAAGGAATCTGTCCTACCAGTCAGAGGAAGTGAACAAACAGAAGCCACATGTATGTGATTTTTCACTCAGTGGTTCTGATGATTGTTACGCAATTCTTACTTTAAAAAAATTTTTTTTCATTTATTTATTTGACAGAGATCACAAGTAGGCAGAGAGGCAGGCACAGAGAGAGAAAGGAAAGCAGGCTCCCCGCTGAGCAGAGAGCCCAATATGGGGCTCCATCCCAGGACCCTGAGATCATGACCTGAGCCAAAGCAGGGGCCTAACCCACTGAGCCACGCAGGCACCCCTGCACAATTCTTACTGTTGACAGTACACAAAGGTGCTATGTGGGAGGCTGGGATTCCAGTATCCAACCCTACGGATGCCTGCCTCTTCAGGCGCTAGACCCCTGCTTCGAGTCAGCATAGCCTTTCCCCAGATGGGGCCGGACAAAGCAGATGAGTTAGGTGGTAACTGCTAGGGCTGCGGGGTTCACACTGAATCACTTTCTGATTCTAAGCAGACCTCCAGGTCAGAGACTTCAACAAGCTTTTCCAGAATTTAGTAAACTTGTTTTCATTCATTTTACTTTTATAGTTACCTCTCCTTTATGGCCAGTGATAGTGGCTTTCTATTGACGATTATGTTCTATAGTTTCCTTTTGAGATAAAGGAATACAAAAATGCATAAAGAAAAAATATTCAGAAAATAAGTCTGGCAGAAATCATGATGGTTAAAAGGAAGGAAGGAAGGAGGAAGGAATGGAGGAAGAAAAAAGAAAACAGAAGAGAAGGGAAGGGAAGGAAAGGAAAGAAAAGGAAGAAAAAGGAGGGAGAAATCATGATGGTAATGCAAGAAAGCCAAAGAGCCTGGAGGCTGGTGTGATAGAGGACTATGGTCATAAATAGGATTGTGACCATTTTATAAGGATTATAATTTTATGTGTATACTGCTGTGGGAACACAAGAGAAGAAATGACTAATTCCATATGGGGGGTTTGAAGAGGATTCTTTTTTTTTTTTTTTTAAGCTTGATTTATTTATTTTAGAGAGAGAGAAAGAGCATGAGGGGCAGGGCAACAGGAGGGGGAGACAGAAAATCCTCAAGCGTTCTCCCCACTGGGCAAGGAGCCTGACGAAAGGTTTGATCCCACGACTGCACGATCATGACCTGAGCAGAAATCAAGAGCCAGCTGCTCAGTCAACGAGCCACCTGGGTACTTCTACACAGGAAGATGCATGTGAATTGGTTCCTGAGCTAAATGAAAAAAATGAGTGGTTAAGCGGAGAGGAGAGCAAGGGCCAAGCTTGGTATGGGGGTGTGAAGGAGAGGAGCCCCATCAGCAGCAGGGCGGGCAGCAGACGTGATGTGAAAATTCTTTGAGGGGCAGGATTCAAACCATCATATGTAAAGGGGAGTTCAAGTTCATGTAGACTCAGCAAGACAATAAATGGGTTTCATCTCAAGGACCAAAGGGCAGCCTAGGGCACCACATTGAAAAGGATTCCAGGGTACCTGGGTGGCTCAGTTGGTTGAGTAACTACCTTCAGGTCAGGTCATGATCCCGGAGTCCTGGGATCAAGTCCCACATCGGGCTCCCTGCTCGGCGGGGAGTCTGCTTCTCCCTCTGACCTTCTCCCCTCTCATGTTCTCTCTCACTGTCTCTCTCTCGAATAAATAAATAAAATTTTTTTTTAAATTAAAAAAAAAAAAAAAAAAGAAAGAAAGAAAAGGATTCCAATGCCCAGTCTGGGCTCAAGGGAAAAAAAACACCAAGACCCCTTAGTGATGTCTGCCACGGAGAGAGACAAGTTCAGACAAGCTGACGGGTATCAGCTATTTATAAACCCTGATTCTCGATCAACACTCACAGTTCTCAGACCAGAACAGTGAGGCCCAAAGGAAGAGCTCATGAAGAGCACAGATGAAAACCGGGTCTGCAGATCCCGAGTTCTTCCCATTCTCTGCTCCAGGATCCCCTTTCACCTGAGTCAGAGCACTTAAGGCCATGGATTCATTACAAAGAAAAGCAAATTTGCTCTAAGCCTTGAGTCAATTCATCAAGAGGCTTACATTTATGGGCCCAAAACAATTAAGCTTTGTGGAGTAAGGGCCCTGGTGAGATCACCAGCAGGAAAGCATGGTCTCATCTGAAAGTGCATCCTTACAGAAAGTCAATCAGTAAAAAGCTTTCCTATGTTGCCGCCCCAGGCCCAGTTATGTTGTGCTGGGCCAGACTTCACGCGTGGTCGGCTCATCTGTCCAGTAAATAAGGGGCATCTCCTCTAGTGGGGGCCGTGAGGAGGGGCCACTCTGACTGTCCAATGAGGAATTCTTGAAGCTTCCACCTTCCTCCTAGCAGAACCTTCCAATCTGGAATAACACTCAAAATGACAGAGGCTGCTGGTTTGTCTGAAGTCCAAGCCCCATAACCACGATCTTTTTTTAGTTTTTAATTGGGGAGAGTCACTGCGGCTGAGCTACATTTTCCTCTCCTTCAACATGGATCCTGGAAGGCCATCAAACCCCCTATTCTGCACACATTCATTCTTTCTTTCAACCCTTCCTCCTAGAAAGGGGATTGGGTGCCTCTCCCTGTCTCTAAGCTGCCATTTTGCATCCTCTCTGGATGGGGATCCAAGCCTGCAAGACTGAGGGACGGAGGGAAGTTACCTGGTATTTTACCATGGAAATTACACCACTTCAATTTGAAGTCAGATTTTATTTTATATCCAAGTTTAACTAACAGCTTTTAATTATATAGACAGCTTTTAAGAACCCTCAAGCATGCTACAATTTACAGGTTGATTTTATTTTGCTTTTTTCTGTTTGATCTGCCCTGACGGGAAGAGGTAATCCCATTTCAAGGTGGGGAAGGAGGTGATAACCTAAGTCATAGGCTATGTAATACTATAGCCAGTGGCACCAGACTTTCATAAAACGAAGGGGGTTTCTCAAGACCCAACAGCAACCTAGGATAGCAGTGGTCGGGTGTGAGATGCCTCCCCGAGATCCACTCTTCCAGCCTCTTCAGTGTTCTGGGCTGCTGAGCAGAGAGGGGAGGTAGGACAGGTGATCTAGGTGAGCCACTCCCAACAGCCAAACACCCTAAGCAGTGACCGGTAGAGGAGAGGACAGGTGACCCAGGTGGGCTGACCCCTGCGAACCCCAGGGCCTGCCTTCTTCCTCAGACAGGGGCAGTGTGGGCATGGCTGCGCAGCCCGGAACCACGCCAGCCTGTCGGTGAGCAGAGACAACAGAAAACAGAATCGTAGAGAAACAGATCCAGGACTCTGACCACCTCGAAACCTCTAGGTCGAAAGGCACCTGCAGCCTGCCTGAGGCCTGCACTTTGTAGCTGCAGGAGCCAGTGAACTTCCTGTCTGGAGAAGCCAGGATTAGTGGGGTCTCCTATGACATGGAGCCATATGCAGCCTAACTGATCCGTTTCCTCTCAGAGTCTGTCTCATCTGCTTCCTGGCCATGCAGCCAATCACTAAAGCTCTCAGTGCCTCAGTCTCCCCACCTGCAACACCTCAGTAATACCTACTTCCCAGGACCACTAAATTAAGTGAGGTACTTGACATAAGGCACCAACGTGGCGCGGTCCCGGCACACGGCAGATGGCAGCCCACACCCCCATCCCTGAACGATGGCCCATGAGAGACACTGTTTCCAAGAAGCACCCCGCACTCCACCAGTCAGCCACGGTGTTAGCACTGTGGGGTTCCTCCTAGAAGCAAACCAGTTAGTCACAGCAGCTGATGACGGTGGGAATGAACACTGGCGTAGAGGACAGAGAAATACAAACTGGTCAGAGCCACAGCTGCTTTCACCAACCTGCTTAAAGAACCCCGTCTTTAAAAAAACACCGCCTCGGGGCACCTGGGTGGCTCAGTGGGTTAAGCCGCTGCCTTCGGCTCAGGTCATGATCTCAGGGTCCTGGGATGGAGTCCCACCTCGGGCTCTCTGCTCAGCAGGGAACCTGCTTCCTCCTCTCTCTCTCTCTCTGCCTCTCTGCCTGCTTGTGATCTCTGTCTGTCAAATAAATAAAATCTTAAAAAAAAAAAAAAAAACCGCCTCTTACAGCTAGGATGTGTGAGAACTGTAATTCAAATACAGTTGGTCAAAATGGAAAAGTTTGGCAGTTTCTGAAAAAGTTAAATACAGGGGCGCCTGGCTGGCTCCATCAGCTAAGCATCTGACTCTCGATTTCGGCTCAGGTCATGATCTCAGGGTCGTGAGATCGAGCCCTGCCTGTGTTGGGCTCTGTGTTCAGCGGGGAGTCTGCTTCCCTCCCTCTCTCCCTCTGCCCCTCCCCCTGCACTCTCTCTCTCTCTTTCAAATAAACAAATTTTTTAAATAAATTAAATATACACCTACTATATGATCCTACCATTCACTCAGGAAAAAAAAAAAAAAGAAAAATGTATGTCTACACAGAAACTTGTACAATGTTCGTAACAGCTTTATCTGGAAAACAACCCAAATTATGGTACATCCAATGAAATATTGCTCAGTAATCAGAAAGAGCAAACTGCTGATACATGCAAAAACAAGAAGAATGACAGGCAAAGCATGAAAGGAGACAGACAAGAAAGAGTACACGCTGTAGAATTCCATTTACATGAAGTTCTGCCACATGCGAACTGAACTACAGCAGCAGAAAGGGAATCAATGATTACTCAGGGACTAGAGGGGCAGGAAGGATGGGAGGAGGAATCTCAGAGAGGCTCAAGGAAACTTTTGAGTCTGAACAGGTATGTTCGCTCTCTTGGTTATGATAATGGTTTCCCAATGTGTGTTTGTAAGTGGGATGTAGGTGTGCATATCTCAAAACTTAGCAAACTGTAAGCTCTTTAAAAATTATTCCAAGGGCACCTGGGAGGCTCAGCTGTTAAGCATCTGCCTTTGGCTCAGGTCATGTTCCCAGGGACCTGAAATTGAGTCCCGCATCTGGCTCCCTGCTTAGCAGGAAGCCTGCTTCTCCCTCTCCCACTCCCCCTGCTTGTGTTCCCTCTCTCCCTGTCTCTCTGTTAAATAAATAAAATCTTAAATAAATGAATGAGGGGCACCTGGGTGGCTCAGTGGGTTAAGCTTCTGCCTTCAGCGCAGGTCATAATCTCAGGGTCCTGGGATGGAGCCCTGCTCTCTGCTCAGCGGGGAGTCTGCTTCCTCCTCCCCCTCTACCTGCCCCTCTGCCTACTTGTGATCCATCTCTGTCAAATAAAAAATAATAATAAGAAAATAGAATCTTTTTTAAAAAATGAATGAATGAATGAATGAATGAATGAATGTCATTCCGAGACAGACTCGGTAAGACTCCTCCTTCAGAGCAAAACTGGGAAAACACGGCACAGGAGTGAGGTTTAGAACTTGAGATTTTACCTAGCTGAGCCAAGGAGTCCCTCCTACCTTTTCTAAAACACTTGTATATATTGTGAGAGGATCATTAGAGGAAATCTAGCCAACATCTGTTGCCATACATGGTGTCAAATTTTTTTCTTGTGGTAACTTTTAAGATCTACTCTCTAAGCAACTTTCAAATGGGCAATACAGCAGCATTAACCATAGTCACGAGGCTGTCCATTATACCCCAGGACTACTGATTAAATATCTGGAATTCTGTTTCAGGTATAAAACCTTTGGATCCTCTTCTCCCATTCCACCCACCTCCCAGCCCCTACTTCTGCACCAATCTATTATCTTTAAGATTCTACATATAAATGAGATCAGACAGTATTTATCTGACTTATGTCATGTAGCACAATGCCCCCAAAGTCCCATCTCTCACAAATAACAAGATTTCCTTCTTGTTGATGAATCATGCACAAATACACACATGCGCACACACACACAATCTCTATCCATTCATCCATCAACAGACACTTAGGTTGTTTCAATATCTTGGCTATTTGTTGGAGGTGCATGTATCTTGTTTGAGTTAGTGCTTTCTTTTGCTTTGGATAAATACCCAGAAGTGAAATTGCAGCATTGTATGGCAGTTCTATTTTTAACTTTTTTAGGAACCTCCATACTGTTTTCCACAGTGGCTGCACCATTTACAGTCCTCCCAACAGCTCAGAGGGCTGCCTCTTCTCCACATCCTTGCCAACATTCATTATTTCTTATCTTTTTGATATTAGCCATTGTAATGCATATAGGGTGATATCACCTTGACTTTTGATTTGCATTTCCTTGATGATGAGTGATGTTTGAGCCAGTTTTCCTGGACTTGGCCATTTGCAGAAAAAAATGTCTTAAAATCCTCTGCCCATTTTTTTTTTCCCCTCTGCCCATTTTTTAAGCAGATTGTTTGGACTTTTGCTACTGAGTTGCAGGAGTTATTTATATATTTTGGATATTAACCTCTTATCAGATACATGATTTGCAAGTATCTTTTCCCATTCAGTGGATGATTTTTTTCATTTTGTTGATGGTTTCCTTTGCTGTGCAGAAGCTTTTAGTTTAATGAAGTCCTACTTATTTTTGTTTCTGTTGCCTTCTAACACCACATTTTTATTTTTTTTATTTTTTAATGATTTCATTTATTTATTTGACAGACAGAGATCATCACAGGTAGGTAGAGAAGCAGGCAGAAAGAGGAGGAAGCAGGTTCCCCGCCGAACAGAGAGCCCGATACAGGGCTCAATCCCAAGACCCTGAGAGCCCGATATAGGGCTCAATCCCAAGACCCTGAGATCATGACCTGAGCGCAAGGCAGAGGCTTCAACCCACTGAGCCACCCAGGCAGCCCAACAGTACACTTTTAAATGTGTCCTTTGTTGTATGCCAGTTATACCCCAAAAGAGCCATTTTTTTTTAAATTTAGTGCTTCTGAGCTCCTATGTTCAGGAGCCTGGGAAACTGAGACACGAACCACCATATGACAAAACAGACAGACTTGATTCTGGCCATAATGGGAAGGTGTTCTTAAAATGCAATTCCGTTAACACTCATTCCACTGTGAACCATCACTATCAGGGACTTTCATCCACTTTTAAGGACAATGCAAATATTTCAGCAGTCCCCTGAGGTATCTCCTTGAGAAATATCTCCTTCCCTTAGACAAAAAGCCATTGACTGGAAGTACCCAGAGGCAAATGCCTGAAGCTCCTCTCCCTCTGCCTTTGAGAAACCCAAGCCTGCCATGCTCACAAGCAACAGGACTTCCTTACATTCTAATGTTATTAGCTCAGGAGTTTCAACACATACTTGGGGTGTGGGAGGGAGAAACCCTCTAAGAGTGAATGTCTTTTGTCTTAGTATCATCCTGACAGAGGCGCCTGAGTGGCTCAGTCCTTAAGCGTCTGCCTTTGGCTCAGGTCATGATCTCAGGGTCCTAGGACTGAGCCCCACATCAGGCTCCCTTCTAGTCGAGGAGCCTGCTTCTCCCTCTCCCTCTGATGCTTCCCCTGCTTGTGCTCTCAGTCTCTCTCTGTCAACTGAATGAATAAATCTTTTTTTTTAAAGATTTTATTTATTTATTTGAGAGAGAGAAAGCGAGAAAGGGAACACAAGCAGCGAGAGTGTGAGAGGGAGAAGCAGGCTTCCTGCTGAGCAGGGAGCCCAATGCCGACCTTGATCCCAGGACCCTGGGATTAACAACCGAGCCACCCAGTGGCCTCTAATAATATCTTTTTAAAAAATATATATCATCCTGACATCTTGAGGATGATCTGTTTCCTTTCTTACAAGCTGGGGGCAAGCCTGTCTTTCAAACAAACAAACAAAATAATAAAAGGATACTTTTATCCCCTTCCCTTGGTCAAGTTCATTAATGCACTTACCAGCATTAAAATGAGATACTTTCTGTAAAGGTCATATTTCCAACAAATACATACAAGGAAAGGGGGACAGAAGGAACAATATAATAGGAGCACCATGCAACCAACAGAACAAATGATATGTCACAAAATATTGAGCGACCTTGCACCCCCCTTCACTGGCTGTACCCCCCATACCGCCTATAGGCAACCACAATCCAAAGTTTGGGAATTGTCATTGCAGTGAACATATGTGTATTTCTATTACATATGTAAAACTTTATATATAAACAGTATCACAGCATAGGTATCTTTCTGCAATTTGCTTTTTCAGCTCAACAGTTTGCAAAACTGACCAGGGTGGTATGCTTGGTGGTTCCACTGTTGCCTACGTCCATCCTCTTTCCTGGCCCACTTCTGATTTCAGCCACAGTAACGGCCAGCAGTTCTGCGCCAGCTCAAACCATTCTCTGGGAACCACCTACAGACCCCGGCACACATCTTTTCTTTCCCATTTTGCCCCAGCAGAGCCAGCAGGCATGGGCATCCAGCCTGGAAGTTTGAAGAACGAATGCCTCCCTCAATGGGGAGCAGGAGCCCATGAATCTCCAGCTTCCCGTCCTTCTCCAGGCGGACAGGTCCTGAGGCATTCTGTATGTACGTTCCCCAAGAGGCTCCAGCAGAACTGTCCACAGCAGTGACCTCGATAACTCACCCTACTCCTGGTTTTTCTCCTCCTTCCCTGTATCACTGTATCACTCCCTGTTCCTCTTTCCTGCTTCCCAGGATCACCTCCCCAGAAAAAGGCATCTCCACATGGGTGCAGGTCCTCAGGTCCAGCCCAGTCTCAGGAGAACACAAACTGAGCAGAGTTCCGGTTTACTCATTATTGCTCTGTATATTCCATTTTTATTGGCCCAATTTATTTTCAAAGACTCTGCCCTTTAGGATGGAGTGTTACAAGAAATCAAGCTTTTAAGCGACACTCGATAGCAGGGAAATTATCATCACAGGAAGGAATACCAAACTTCACGCAGTCTGGCTCCTGAGCGGTTTATACTGTGCTGTGTACACACGGGCAGACAAAACTGAAAGGGAGGCTAGCAACTACTTCGTTTTATCCGGACAGTGAGATTGGAAGCAAAGTTTCCTCTTTTATTATTTTTATGCAATTGTCCCATTTCTATGTAAAAACATGAATCACTCCTAAGGAGGAAAAAACAATAAAGTCTATATAGATTATCTTCAGTTAACACCAGTAGGATTCCTACAATGAATGACTCAGCCTAGAGGAGGAGGTCTCATGGCAGAAGGAAGCAGGGAAGGATCCAGGGGCCAGAAGACGGCGTGTGAGGCCCCTGGGTACAGAAGAGAGGGGCTGAGGAGGTAGAGAGATGGGCAAAGAACAACAGGTGCCCCCAGCATCCAGCCCCCTCTGCCCTTCCTAGAAGGGTCCTGAGAGGATTCTAGAGCCTCCTGTCCCCAGCACAGCCCCAGTCCTCTAGAGAAAAGACTCCACCTCCAGCTCTGGAGAAGAGCTCACTGGTCTGAGGGTAACTGATCTCCCTTACCCAGTACTGGTTCAGAAATCACCATGTAGTCCAATCTGGGCCAATAAAATATAAGAAGAGGTCTGTTGACAGCTTCTGAAAAAGCTGTTCTTGGCCCATAAGGAACTGCCAGAACTCTTATCTCCGCCTCACGGGAAATCTCTGCTACAGGAAACCACAGGGGAATGAATCAGCCTCAGGACTATGGAAACCAAGAGAGCAGAGACCAAGAGAACCTGGATCCTTGATGACAGAGCTGCTGGGACCCACAAACCCATCACTCATTCTGTGCTTGCTGACAGGAGCCAACAAATTTCCTTGTATGCGAGCCAGTTTGGGGTCCTACTCCTGCAGCTGAAAGGATTCTAATTATCCCACCTGCCCCTTTGAAGGCTCTTCTGGCTGTCCATCTCATCCTCATTTAACCCATACCCGGTGTCGTAGATGTCATGGAGCCCTCTGTCCCAAACCTCAGATGCCTTCTGAATGTCCTGATGCCAATCAGCAGGATCTAACCAAACCCCAAACCTGACATCCCCCTTCATCTCACTCACTACCAGCCTAGAATAGTAAACACCTGAGACTTTCAATCAGGAAAGTGTGGGATTACCTGCTAGCGCTTCCAAAATACTTCCCATGTGGCAAGTACTTTACAAAATTTAGCTCATTAAATCTTCACACCCACTCTTTCAGGCAGAAACTATGATTATCCCCAGTTTACAGGTGAGAACACTGGGCACTAATGCTCCAGGGAAATCCTGTAACTCAATCCTAGGTCACACAGTAAGTCCCAGATTCAACCCCAGAGCTGCCTGACACCTCTGTCCTCATTTTCTTTTTAAGGATTTTATTTATTTATTTATTTATTTGAGAGAGAAAGAGTGCATGGGGAAAGGCAGAGAGGGAGAAGCAGACGCCCTGCTGAGCAGGGAGCTGGAGGTGGGGCTCAATCCCAGGACCCTGGGGTCAGGACCCAAGCCAAAGGCAGACACTTAACCGACTGAGCCACCCACATGCCCTGTAGTCCTCATTTTAAACCACAACTTCCCACCTCCCAGAAACCCAAGAGAAGCAGGTGTTGCCCTTGGCTGGCAGATGGACAGAAAAATCAGACTCAGCCTCAACTCCACTACCTCAAAAAATACCATTCATTCCTGGACACTAGCCAAAGGCATTTCAAAGGTCCAATCATGGGATATATCTTGCTTGCAGAAACTACAGGACATGCTCATCTGAGGGGGTAAAAATCATGTCGTAAAAAGCGTTATCAGGACATCTTGTTTTTAGCTATTTACAGTGGACATGGGACTCCAAAAGAGCTCAAAACTCAAATCAGGCTTTAGGGATCTAAGGTAGGTAACCACCCCATAAAGGGTTAGGATGGATCATTCTCTTGGGGTGCCCGGGTGTTTCTCTAGAATCATTCTGGACTGAAGTGGGTTTATCGTCCATTCAAAAAAAAAAAAAAAAAATTCAAATTTAAAGAATCATTTTCTTTTTAGAAATCATTTTCTGAACTCTTATTTGTAAAAGACCCCTACATGCATGACAGAGCTCAGTTCCACAATTTTCTTACTGTAACTTCTGTGGCTTGCCCTGCTCTTCATTAACTTTGTTTATCTACTCCTGTGGCACCCCCCGACACACACTTAGACCCTCAGTGAGCCCCCTGAGGCAGGTGACAAGGCCCCAGTCCCCTCTGTCCTCCTGGCCACTAGCCCAGCTCCTGGCACGATCCTGGCACACAATGAACCCTCTAGAAGTATTTATCAAAAAAAGCATCTAGCCATGAAGACTTGGAGCTATCGGTGACCCTCTATCAGTCCCCGTCCATCACTGAGACAACATTCCTCTCTTTCCAACTCTCTATCAGTCCTTCTGGCTAGGTCAGGGAGAAAAGCTTAGTATGGTGCTAAGTTTCTCTAAACACCTATGTCTCCCTGGCTAATTTTCCTTTTTAACCAAAAGAGTAGGCCTCCTGCTAAGAACAGGCATTGACGCTAGCTAGAATTTAGTAACGCCGCTTTGGGTTTATCTATGGTTTACCCTGATTTACGTAGTGACACTGCTTTTCTGTTATGACAGTGACACAAGTCTCCTTTTCAAACACATTTGTTTTAAAAGTGAGTCAACCACAGCGGGGAGAAATGTTAGGGCAAAAACGAAACAGAGGCAGCCACAGGATTTGGCAAAATTAATAATATAAGGGACTCCTTTACGAATGACTGAAGTTTGGGAAACACAGACCTGGTCCAGTTCTCCCCTTTGACAGACAGGGAAACCGGCTGAGACAGGGAGGCAGGGCCTCTCCTCAGGGGCCCCAGGGATGCTGGAGACGGGCCCAGGTCTTGCCAAATCCAGCTCGCTCTGGGCCTTTCCCAGGACCAAAAAGCGGTGAACACCTGCTGATCGTACTGATAATGCCTGATGGTCAGCTTCCGCTGCTGGCAGAACAAAAGCCATTGTGCAAGTGGTTAAATTTTTGCCCTGTCACATGGAAACAGTGCCCAGGCTGACTAATTTCTTCCCATCATTAAAACGCGAAGATCTGCATTAGTCACCACTCAAGCATCACCCCCATAAATGCGACCTCTGGGAAAGGTGTTGGATGTTCCCTGCCCCGGAGAGAGACAACCCAAAAATGACATGCCCCTCAAAGGGACACAGCACTGGAAATCTGGCCCAACCAGGGAAGCAGTGGGCAGCCTCGCACCCAAGGAGTGACAGAAGGAACCAGTAGTTCGTTACACAAGACACACACAGATCCCGTCCGCCTGGCAAGGCTCAGACCAGTGAAACCCTGAAAAGAACTGGGAATGATGCTTTCCACCCCCTTCCATCCCTGCACAACCTCCCACATCCTTCTAGACTTGGGAGCCACAGAACCTGCTGTTGTCAATCTCCTCCAGTCACCCAACAACCCTGACGCTGTTTGTTCAGGGTGTGACCCCAGGATTCCAGTTTCCAAGCACTACTGTAAAAATATTGTCACTAGCTCCATGGCATGGGTTTGGGTTGTGCTGGGTTTAAGACCACACCCAGGGCAGCAGAAATCTTGGCATCAAGCCCCACCATGATCCCAGGTATCAAAGTGCCAGGACTAGAAGGGAGAGAAAACAGTGCCCAGGCCAAGGCAGAGCCAGGCCTGGCTGGAGGAGGGCAGTCGGTGCACGCCCCTTTGTTCCAGATGGGAAACACACAAGGCAGTGAGCACGGTCTCATCTCCAGCATGGCTGCTCCCTCTTCATCCTTCTCAGCTGAGCCCTGAAAAGGGTAAGTGGGAGGTGCGGGACTTTCTAGTAATAATGCTCGTGCCAGCATCGCGAGGGCAGCAGCTGTCAATGGTCACTGCCCATGACCAGGAGCGATGCTAAGGGCTTTAGATGCACATTCTCTTGATACCTTAGAACTCAGTAAGGCAGAGCATTTTATTTTATTTTAAAGATTTTATTTACTTACTTGATACAGAGAGAGTGAGCACAGGCAGGGGGAGCAGGAGAGGGGGACAATCCCAGGACCTTCCGATCACCACCTGAGCCAAAGGCAGGTGCTTAACCAACTAAGCCACCCAGGCATCCCCAAGACAAAGCACTTCATTATCATATTCTGCATATGGAAGACAGGCTCCTAGAGGTCAAACAGTTTCCTGGAGTCAGCCAGCTCTCGAAGGTCAGAGCCAAGACTCAGACCCACCCCAAGTGCATCACTGGGATGGTGTCACAGCCACTTCCACAAGAGCCAAACCAGGAAAGAAATGGGGAGTGAATCTAAGAGACAAGGGTTAAAGAAAAAGAAAAAAAAAAAAAAAGGCAAAAATGCTAGTTAAAACAACAGATCCATTAGCCAAACAGAACAAAAGGGAAAGTGGGGGAAGATGTCAAGAATAGTTGGCACCCATTTTCTATCCTTAAGGAAAGCTTGGCTGGATGATCAGGAAGTGTCTCTAGCCCATGGTTCCTGCCGGCAGCTACTCAAAACCCCAGGTCACCTCTTCTAAAAGCAGCTCACTAGGTATGAGGTACCCTGGACCCGTTTCTGGGAGTATTCCCACCTACCTCTCCCCTTCCAAGATAATCAGGTCACTTCTTCCTCCAGTCCGAGGGGGCCACCACAGGTCAAGGAAGGAGGAGGGGGAAGGAGAGAAGGAGGGCAAAGACCACCATTCAGGCGGCCCGTATTATCTGCCACGTGCTTTGTAAGGCAACAACGCCAACAGTCGGGGCACTACGACAGCCTGGAACACTCAACCTCAGAGAGGTCCAGCAACTTCCCCTGAGTCTCCCAGGCAGTCAGTGGCAGGGGCTAACTGACCGACCCACAGTCGTGACCACACTCAGGAACCTAGTTCAGTTTGCATCTGGAAGTGGTTTCCTTCCCTCTCCTTGGCTTCGAACATGGGTAAAACAGATGACTCCATGGACCAGGTGTCCTGAGGGCTATTGAGGAAATGTTTCAGAAACACCAATACCATGAAAACCTTAGGGCTGCATAAAATCCTCAGACTTCTAAAAGCTCCCAGATGGGTAAGGGTGAACCAAGCTGCCAACGACACTCTGTTAGGCTCATATGGGAGACACTGAAATTGCTAATGGAATCGAGCAACTAAAAAGTCGATGAATTTCCACGCTGGGCTTCACCATGAGACAAGGGCATAATAGTTACCAAACATAATAACTATTATTAAGAGACCTTGGCAATCCCAATAAAAGTTGGTCCTAAAAACTTTTAAGAGACAGAAAGTAGCAACACCCCTACTCTGTGGTTGACCATAACATATTTCAAGACCAAGGGAGGCTCGCAAACTATGAGCCTCAACCAAGACCACCAATTTTAATGCTGGCCCCGGTTCTGCAGTAACTCAATGATGAAGCTTGTTACAACAATCAGTATGATCAAATGATTTCACAAAACATTTCCAGTCCAGTCTCTTTTCTCCGGAGACAATGCAATCTCCTTTCCCCATTCTGATCAAAAAGCAGCTGTTCACACAAAACTCCCCAAAGTAGAAAAAGATTTGTTAAGATTCTCACAGGTGATTTTTTTTCTTTGTATTTCTCTACATTCTTGCAATTTTCTTTGAAGAACTACAAATGCAACTTCTTAATATTTAAAAAAAAATACTTAAAGGGAATTCTGAAGGCCATGCTGATGGCTCTCCTTTGAGGAAAGGGTTTAACTCATAGTCAATACTCAGTGGCTGATCTGGGTTGTGCCTCAGTTTCCTCATCTGTATAATGGGGATTATAACAATAACTACATCCCAGGGTTGCAATTAGGCTTTACTTAGCTATTAGTGAAAAGCATCCTTCACAATTTTCTGGTACAAGTAGGTGTTCAACATATATTCACTATTATTAGTGAAACTGTGATTACAGTGACTCTCAGTGGATCCCATTTATATTAATTTTCTGCAATTCACATGGCGACTTGGAAAAGGCTTTATTCTCTAACAGTTGAAGCAAATCACCAATGTTTAGAGAACGACAACAAAGTGCTGAATTCTTTACATTCAGCATCACTGTCCCCCAAATGGGGGTGTTCTACTGGGACCCCAGACCCAGAGGTCCACTATACAAAATTCCTCTTCCGGTATGGACTACAAATGATCCTATTTTGCATTTCTGAAAGCAAATATATTGCAGACCAATGAATGCATCAGATTTATTATTCAACCCATCTATGTTGGAGGCTGTGTATTTATTCAATAACTTCTTATATTCCTACTAGGTGCCAAGTCCCGAGCCCCAGAAATGAACCAGAGATTCAACACCTGCCCCTAGAGCAGAGGGGATCCAGTGGGAGAGCAAGAAACAGGCAGGTCAAGAGACCTACAGAGCTCAGGAAGTGATGACATGAGATGGCACAAGGCAGGAGGAGAGCTGCGAGTGTCCCTCCAACTTCAGGTGTGACCACCCATGGTGTCAAACAAGTGTGCCAAGAAGAAGGGACAGGAGAGGTCATTATGGTGATGAGAGATGCATGCCCAACAGGAAGCATAATGTGACAGCTGGATCATTTCCTGTAAAGGACGTGGGCACAGGAGAGGCATTCCCCAAGCGCCCGCTAGCCTTTTCAGTGCCGAGAAGGAACATGACAAGCCACGGTACAGGTGCTTGCCAGCCAAGATCCCTATGGCTCCTGCTCTTGGCACACTTTCTGGGTTCTGCCCCTAGACCCCTGGACGGCTGCAAGCTCCTCTGAGAGGCCCCCAGGCACCCCAGGAGCACACGCTTGGTCTTCCAGCCTCTGCCTCTTCTGACAAGGAATCTTATAAACAGAACCCAGGACTCTGCTCAATTACTACACGGACAAGTCACAGAGGCCGTTCAGGCCTGAGCCCAAAGACACCAGCACTTGTGGTCCCCTGGAGGGTGGTGCCTAGTCCCCCCATCACCACCTCTGGCCTGCTTTCCCCCACTGAGGGAACAAATCACTTTGTTCTTGCGAGGAAGCAGCCCAGGCCCAGCCATGCTCCCCGCAGACTGGAGAAGGCCAAATAATCCTTGTTTTCCTGGAATATCTGAGATATCACTTCAGGGAGGTACAGGGAAATCGGGGTGATTCACACAAGCAGCACAGCACCAGCATGATAAGAACTTGATTGTTTTCTTGGAGACAGCAGGGGAGATGGAAGAATCTGATTTTAGCCACTGAGAATCTTTTCAGACCCTAGCCTCCACAGGAGGCCCGCCTCTGCCTCGCTCATGTGCAGGACGCTCATGTGCAGGACGAGGCGGAGAATAACACCATTCTTGTTTGTAAATGGAAAGCTGACTGCTGCTTGCTTTTTTTTTTCACCTTAAAATCTGAATTTAAAAAAAAAATCTGAATTTATGGGCCGCAGCAAATTTACATATGCCGGCCACAAATCCCCACCCATTTTCCTACAGCTCAAAAGCCCAAATTCCACACTGTGTTCTCACTATATCTAAACAGAAATTCCAGGGAAGTCGTCTGGCATGGCAGAAGCTGACCAGCCTTATGAAAATACCCATAAAGGTGACCCATTTAGTCAAAAGAGCTTTCAGATCTCTGTGAGAAAAGGAATTCACGCTAGCATAAAGGGCCTTCAGAGAGGGAGAGCAGGGGTGTTGTGTAAACGCCCAGACCTTGCAACTAACCAGCCCAGCGGTTTCTGGGGAGGCTGAGCACTGAGTGGGCCCCCCACCCCCCAGAGCAGCTTCCTCTCTCTGGAGTGCTGCAGGAGATGCCCTTGGGGACACCAAGTTCAGCTCCGGAGCACCTCGCCAGAGCTACGTGCCCCTGCTAGGGGTCCTTCACAAGGCTCCCCAGGAAGAGCTGGGGGCTGCTGGCTTGAAGTGGGGAGTGGGCAGCTGCTTGTGCCAGAGCAGCCAGACTGATGAAGGCCAACGCTCCCGCCAGGAGAGAGAGGCTCTGGTCAGCAGCAAACACAACCCCACACGCCCTACTGCCTGTTAATCTTTAAAGGTAGGAGAAGGAGAGGATGGGGCTTGGGGTCCTTTCTGAGAGCAACCCAACAGGGACTGTGACAGAGGATCTCCCGGCTCACCTATGTCTCCACCCCATGGGGTGGGCACCGGGAGCCCCACAGCTGCAACGAGGGCACCTCCTCCTCACCCATGGCTTCTAGGCCCCACCAAGAAAGCCCTGCCTGGCCGCCCAAAGCAGCCTTCAGCTGCTCCCCCCTGTCTGAACCCTGCCCCAAATAACCAAATAAAGGCAGGGGAAGAACTAGAGTTCCTCCAGAACTGAAGAGGAGGCCCCAGTTAAAGTTCAACAATGCTGGGCGAGGCAAGGCAAATGGGCCCCCCAAAATTTTGTTTTATAGAAGAACATTTCAATTGCACATTCATCAAGGTCAAGTGAGTCAAGTTGCAAGCAACACAGAAATGAGCAGAACGAAAGCTGCAGAAAATCTCTCATGACAGTGTATCTATTTTACTTTTTCTCTTTTACTTTTAAGTGTGAAACCAAACTTTTGAGATTAAAAAAAGAAAATACTCAATAGTTTGATGCAGGCAAGCATTGTGCCTGGCATGTGCAGAGAGGCTGATTTGGGCCCCAATTTCTCACCTGCAAAATGGAAATGAATACAAAGCCACTTTGCGCACTCCACGATGAGGATGAGAGCAATAAAGGTAAGGCACTCGGGACCATGCTTAGTGGATAGCAGGCACAGGAATGCGGTAGACATTCTGCTCCAGGATACCTGTGTGCATCTAACATTCAATACACCAATGTCTCATCAGCATGGATCCTTGGAAAAGCCAAGGATCATGCAGGAGGAGGACAAGTGTTCTCCCTACCAAGCCATCTCTCCAGGCCAGGTTGTGATGATGATGGAAAGGAGGAAGTCAGATGCTCTGTCAAAATAATTCCGACCTAAAACCAGTCTCGGCTAAGTGAAAAACCAAACTGCTTCTTTGCTTCTAGTACAAGAAAATCTTAACAGAGGACATTCTACTGCACAGCAACTGGTCAAAGGGGGATCCGGGAAGTTAAAATTAGTTCTTTGCTGTGTTTTGTAACCAGACAATGAGTGTAAGTAAAAGCCCAGGAAATTTTTTTTTAGAACTGAACAGTTTGCAGAAGAGTTACAGCAACCATCTACAATGTTTCAATCGACTGTATTTAAGGCAAGTGCTATAAGGCTCTCAGAGGAAAGGCAGCACTGGAGGTATAGCTCAGTATGATTTTGAAAAAGAGAAATCATGATACTAAGTAGGTAGAATTAAAATACCCAATAGTAAAAAACAACAACAATAACAACAACAAAACCAATAGTTCCATCCTTCATACTGTGTATAACTTCTCTCAGGTACTGCTTTATCATTTTGGTATAAAGAGCCATTTGGTTTTCTACCACTGAACCACCAATGCCCCACGGGCCATTTGGTTTTCTAATCATCTTTCCCAAAAAACTCTCTCCCTAGAACATGGACTCAATTTTCCAAGAAAAGCAAGCAAGGCACTTAAAAGCTGCAAGGCCACTTCCCAAGCCCCTGCAGAGGGAAAGTGCTGTTGTTCATTACACAGTAACCTGAGCCAATCTGGTGATTACTGAGCATGTTTAATGGATAACTAGATTTACACCAGTAATGTAAGGTGGCTTCTCGTAGACTATTATGAAAGGCAATTTTCATCATTGTAAGAGCAGGAAATAGCACGCATTTAGACTGAAATGGCTCATTCCATTGCGTTTATTCATTTGGTTCAACTTGTTGGGGGAAGCGGACAGAATTAGAGATCTACCTCCTTCACTGAGGACAACTAAAGATCAAAACTAAATGCAGAACAGCAACAGGAAGGGGGTAGGAGAGATGAAATGCAGAAAAAGGTCCTCGGGGGCCTCCCAATGGGGCCTCCACAAGGGCACACAAGAATATCCATTAGAACACAGGAAAACTAAGCTTTACTAATATTTAATATACAGGCTGACAGTAAGATATGTATATAGCTTGTGAATTTGCATATATGAGAGAGGGACACATTAAAATTGCTTCACTGATAGGAATGACTGCAGTCACAGTCAAGAAAGCCCCAGAGTGGGGCACCTGGGTGGCTCAGTGGGTTAAAGCCTCTGCCTTCAGCTCAGGTCATGATCCCAGGGTCCTGGAATCGAGCCTCGCATCAGGCTCTCTGCTCCGCAGGAAGAATCAAAGAAAGAAAGAAAGCCCCAGAGTAGATGATCTATTTCAGCTGGGTTCACCTACCCCACACCAAGTACCCTCAAGGAAGATGCCTGGATGGCAGCCTCCAGCCTCAGAAGACCCTTTGTGAGACAGCCCCTGCCTACCTCTGTGCCACCCACTCCTCTGACCTCCAGCTGACAAAGCCTTCTGCAGTGCCTCACTGTCTGTTCACTGGCCTAATTCTACTCAGGCTTTAGGTCCCAGCTTAACAGTCCCTCCCTCCAGGGAGTCCTCCAGACCACCCACCCCAGCCTCAGGGAAGGCATTCCTCCCCTGAAAGCCCCCACCCAGAAAGCCTGCCATCTTGATCCTCAAACCCACAGCATGGCAGGCAGCGGACAGTAGCAACTGGGAGCCAGCTGGAAGTAAAAGAATTTCAGCCTTCACACCTGACCTGCTCAGTCACACCAACATTTTTAACAAAGTCGCCAGGAGATCTGTGTGTGCTTGAAGGTTTGAGAAGCACACTCCCAGGTTACTCTCTCCTCTGCACCAAGCACTGTATGAGGCAAGCTCAGGGCCTGACTCTCATTATTGCTGTGGCCCTAGCACCGGGCCTGGCTCACAGCTGGTCTCTCCTATATTCACTGGAATGAGGAAAGGAAGAAAAGATCTTAGGAGGTGTCTTTGACAGAGGTTCCAAGCTGGGGGGGGGGGGGGGGGGGGGGGGAGGACTACCTAACACACCAGATGACAGCGGTAGTACAGGCCAGAGAGTAGATGGAAAATGAGACAAAGTCCCAGACCTGGGTTCAGAAGCACATTGATAGTAATAATGGTAATGCTAGCATTGTGCTATGAACATCTACTGGCCTCAGCAACTAAGACAGGAACTATTATTCTGCATTTTACAGATGGGGGACACCGAGTCTCACAAAGGTGAAGACAGTGGGCCAGAGCTGCACAGCTGTTAGGGAGAGAGTGGGGCTTAGCATGCTGGCCGCCTAGCCTCAAGCCCATATCCTCAACCATCCACCTGGACCTAGTTTAACCGAGTATGTGCTGACTGGGAGGCCATTTATAGAGAAAGCAGGGTGACATGGTACCCTGGCCACGAAGCCACGGCCAGCACGACTCAAGGCTCTGAGCCTGGGCTTCTACTGCACAATGACCAGGGCAGCTGTCCTCAACTACCCTGTGCACCCACCTCACCACACAGAACCCAGGATCCGGATAAAGAGGGGAGGGGAAGGGCCCAGGAGACCAAAATTTGGTTCCAAATCAAAGCCCTCCTTGAGCATAGACTCTCCAAGAATGAAGGCAGCTGCTGACTGGCACGAGGGCTCAGCCGCCACAGAGCCCAACTGCCATCTGGAAGTGATTTGGCCCAGAGATTCCTGAACAGGGTGGAAGGCTGGAATGACCAGCCACCCGGTGCTCCGGTCCAGGTCTCACAAACAAAGCCGGCATGAATGGGCCCCGGAGGCAGCTGTAACCTAACCAGGGGTCCTCCCCTTCCAAGGAGGCCAGTCTACAGCCCTATTACAGCAAAGCAGCAGCAACACGAGCCAACCAAGCTGGTCTCCCCGGTGCGGCACTGATTTTAAATGTCATTTCAGTGTGCAAACCCTCCAGCAGTGACTTTTGAGAATACTGGTGGATGGTACTGTATTTAGTGAACAATCACATAGCACTCACTTATGTGCCATAAACTTTTCCAAAAGATTTTTAAGAATATTAACTTGTTGGGGCATCTGGGTAACTCAGTGGGTTAAGCCTGTGCCTTTGGCTCAGGTCATGATCCCAGGGTCCTGGGATCGAGCCCCGAGTCGGGCTCTCTGCTCAGCAGAGAGCCTGATTCCTCCTCTCTCTCTCTCTCTCTCTCTGCCTGCTTCTCTGCCTACTTGTGATTTCTGTCTGTCAAAAAAAAAAAAAGAATATTAACTTGTTTGCTTTTTATAACAACCTATGAAAGGAGGTAGTTATCACCTCCATTTTAGTGATAAGGAAACCAAGGTGCAGAAGTTTCTTAATGGCTACTTAGTGCCAAGTGGAATTTGAACCAAGAATCTTTGAACTACTACAAGAGCTTCCTCTCATTCTGTTACTTTGTTGCAAATGGTCCAGACCTTGTTAATTCTGACCAGCATGCTACTTTGCTACTTTAAAACATTCTCTGCTACCTAGACACACTGGAATTTGCTAGGTAGTTCAGGAAAGAACAGGATTTAGGATTACCGTATTTGTATGTTATTTTGGTGGGGGCAGGACAACAGGAAGGAAAACGGGCTCAGTGCCGTGGTGACCCACCACCCTGGAAACCCTGCCCAGTGACCCAAGGTCTTGGGAACACACACCAGCCTGCTCTGAGGCACTGGCCTGGCACAGGCACCTTAAGTAAACATTAGGGTCAGACCGCATCCTCCAAGAAGGAAAGAGTTCCTTTTTCTAAAGGATCAAACCAAAACATACCACCCAAACTTCTAGGCAGAATTGATTGTCATTCTTGGGCTAGGAGACCCCTTTTTCTCCACGTTGGCCGAGCTGCCCAGTGTCAAAAAGGTTTTTGGAAAAACAAGTAAATAAAACTGCCAGCTCCTGGCAGGCAACTACGATTAAACATGCTGAGGCCTCACTATGAGCTGCCCGAGATAGAACAAGAAACTGAACAAACTCTTCAGCTCTTGGATACAGCCTAGAATGGGCCCACCTTACAACAACTCACAAAGAGGAATCCACAGCCAGAACGGTCTTCCAGTGAATTCTAGGCAGAAAAGCAAGTCCTCTGGCAGCTTCTGATCATCTCCTGTCTCCCAGCTGGGCGCCTGACACAACTCCTAAGATTCCAGCAATGTACATGGTTGGAAGCTAGCAAAGGCCGCAAAACCCTGTATTCATTCAAAGATACCTTCCCAGATTATGGAGTAAAACACCATCCATTAAGTAATAGGAATACCACATCCCACACCCTCCCCCCCAAAAATCAGTTCAGTGAACACAGGGCGGCCACCCCCTCAACAAGTTCGCTATGAAGATGCAAAGTGATTCTGCTCAGGTCCTGACGTGACACTCACCTCAGGGGACCCTCATCCTGCCACTCACCCAAAGTCTTGAGATCCCTGCTTTGCTCAAGACCAGAGGCTCAAAGTGTGGGCATCCAGCTGCCCCACCCCAACATCCCAGACTTGCAAAACTGATGTTAACAGGGGCTCTCTGGTTAGAGGAGAGGGGCTGTGTTGTACTCAGAACACTGAAGAGCCAGTCAGTTAAGGGTCAATTTCACAAAGGGACAGGCCCCACCTCCAGTCACCACTTACAAGCTGGGTGACCTCTGCAAGTTACTTCACTCCTGTTTCCTCACCTAAAATGGACATCAGTAACACGAACAACCACCACAAAATAGCAACAACCATTTTCTAGGCACCTGGGCAGAACTAGGGCAAGCCCTTTACCCTCCCCATGATTTGCTAAGGCAGATCGCTATGCAGACAAGGAAACCAAATCTGGAGGACTCAAGGTGGTGATCAACGGGAAGATGAACAGAACACACTCAACACCCAACTGCAGCCCCTGTCTTCGTCAGCACAATGCAACACAGCATAAGCCGTGGTACTCAGAACTGAAGTCTCAGCTGGATGTGACTGGTTATCTCAAGGGCAGTAGGGCTGGTCCCCAGAACAGCCCCAGGCGCAGGGGGAAGAGGCCTCAGGCCTCACCCCCACGGGAGTTCTGGCCCTAGGCAAGTCTCCCTCCAGGCTCTAGAGGCTGGAAAACCTGTTTTGCAGTGAGATCCTTCCGAAGAGCAACAAGGCAGCCAATGACAGGAGTCATAACTGTGGCCACACTCTTTGACCCTGGAATACCACTTGGGGGAATATCATCCAAGAAATCAGTGAAAAGGAGAGAATAAAATAAAACAATACAGCCTGTGGTGGGAAGCGGTCCACAGCAAGAAGCTGCCAACAGCCCACGGGCCCGCAACCAGAGAAGGGGAGGCTAGCCCTGGAATGTCAGGACAATGGAAGATACTATGTCCTGGGCGAGTTCAGGAATGACAATCATGTGGGTTGATTAGGAAAACGGGACCAGACAAAGTCTAGAATGAGACCCCCAAGCTCAGGGCACGGACGACAAACCACGCTGCGAGCAGCTGCAGCCTCTGTAAACAGTTGGTAAATCAGGCAGTGCAGGATTTTGAGGCTGTGGTTTCATTTTTTGGTTTGTTTTGTTTTTTAAGGAGATTTCATGTCATGTTTGGATACTCCCGGTTTACTTTAAGTTTCTTTGTTCACTTAATTAAATAAATGCACATTTTTAAAACAAAGACGAAGTGAGCCCAGTTGAGCTCAGCCAGGCCTTCAGATCCCTCAGTAGCAAAACTGGTTTCTGAAAAGGGAAAAATCCCAGGATGAGTCTAGGGTGGTCCTTTCCTAGTGGTAGGAGATGGCCCCCAAAAGAAGAGGCAAGCATGTTACACAGCTCTGCAGAGAAGCCACACACACCCTCCACCGCCGCCACCCCGCCCCCCATGGGACGCTGACTGGGCGGTGACAGCTACCTGGGCCCAGGAAACAGGAAGCAGCCCTACCTGCCAGGACAGGTATGGGGGAGGGAAAGGACAGAGGAGACTCAGCCTAGAGGGAACCCCTTTTACTCTGGAGAAAGTCCCAGCAGCCACACCCACCACCCTTTCTTCCTAGCACAGAAATCACCATAAGGCCTGGTTTTCTCAGGAAGGGACCCCAGACCCAGGCCTGCATCAGCTCCTCCAGCAAGACGCCCCTCTGGCAGCACAGACACACACACACACACACACACACACACAGTGTAGGTGCACACACCTTCTCTACACACCCATGCCGTGTACACACATGTTCTACACATATGCTGTGTATCCATACATACTCTGCGCACATACAAGTGCACACACCCACCCACCCACACTGTACAACTCTAGCCCCTCCAGTCACAGCCCATACCCTCAGTAGCCTTGTGACCTTCCTGGAAGCTTTCAATTAGCCCAGGTCACAGTGGAGACCTGACCCTCATGCTCTCCCAGGTCTGCGGAGAGGAACCCCACACCAACTCCCCCGCTCCTCGCAGGAAGACCCTGGTGTGGGGAAGGGAAGGAGAGGAAGGCAAAATCTCCATTCATTGTACCCACTTCCTTCAATTCTCAGCTAGACCCTTCCTACTTCCATGACCTTGGGCACCTCCATTAACCCTCTGGACCCCCTTGCCTATAAAAGAGGTCTAAGGACACCCCAACACACAGGATGTGTAAGGACAGAAACTGGAAGGCTGTTAGCACACAGCACCCATGAGTTTAGGCTCCCTACAAAACAGCAGTTACTATACCACCACTGTCCCTGAGTGATCACTTCTGCTTCAGAGCTGGCTCACCCCGAGGCACCCCGCCAGAGCTGAGCTGAGAGCAGAGGGAGCGAGGAGGACACACCCCCGCGGCTCCACTTCCCACCGCGGGGCCCACACCCGAGTCGGAGACGCCCCACCTGGGCGACGAGGCCCCAGGCTCGGAGACCTGTCCCTCCCCAGGTCTCCCACGGGGCATCCGAGCCAACGCCCGTTGGTCAGCCACTGGGCGCATCGCCCTGGGCGCAGCTGGGCGAGCGCTTCGGGGAGCATCTGACCAGGAACCCCACTTCTACCGACCGCAGACCAAAGGTTTCCAGCTCCCCGCAGGGACGCCCCGGGTGCGGCGAAATGCTACAGCTCCACCACCCCCCGTGCAGCCCCAACCCAAGCCCAGGACCCACAGCCCCCCAAGAAGGCATGGCGAGGGGCAGGGCGGGGAGATATCATATGAAACACTAGCCCAGAGAAAAGCACCGTAAAGAGGGCCTAGGTCCCCCCCCCCCCCCCCCCCCGGGGGACACCCCCCCCCCCCCCCCCCCCCGCCTCAGCGCCCGCCGCAGCTCCTGGGCGCGGTAAGGGTGCTCGGCAGGAGGCCCTAGCCTTCCTCCTCACCCCACCCCCGGCCCACGCGCGGAGACCGGAGGGTACACCGCGGCTCCTGGCCGAGCCACGGCACTCACCGATGGACACGAGCTTGATGCTCTCACGGTCCAGAAACTCGAGCGCCACGGACACATTCTCCAGCTGCATCTGGCGGAAGGTGGGCCGCTGGTGGTACTTGCGGTACATGCGCTTCTGGCTGAGCACCTCGAGCAGCGCGATGAGCCGCAATCCATCGCTCAGGTCGGTCTGCAGGTTCCCAATGCGTTTGTTCACGCACTTGAGGTGCTCGTTGCACCAACGCGTGAAGGTGTTCTGCTGGATCTTCTTCCACGGCGCGTCCTCCGCCAGGTCCTTCTCGGTTACCGGCATCCTGGCGGCGGGGAGTGCGCAATGCGCAGCTACTGGTAGGGACTGGCGTAGGGAGGCCCAAGGGCCCGGGGAACGAGAACCAAAGCGGAGCGGGAGCGGGGCTCGAACTCGCTGCTACTGGAGCCGCGGCCGGGACTACTCTGCCGCCGCCTGCCCCTGGCCGCGCGAGGCGTCTGCACCGGCGCCTGCGCACTGAGCCGACCCGCCCTAGAGGCCCCGCCCAGTCCCTGCCCTTCCGCGGGAGTTCCCGGGCCACGCTCGCCCCCTACGGTCCTAAACGTGCACTGCACCCGCGGTCTCCAAGGCGTCCCGGGACCCCGTGCTCTGTGCTCGCCACCTAAGCAAAAGGAAGGCAGTGGGGAGACTTGGGTTTAAGGAAAAGGTCATGCATCCGGTCTCGGAATAGGGGACGTGCAGGAGTAGGACCGGATGGACGGGGGCGGTGGCGGCGTGGGTCATGGGGCTGGGGAGAGAGCGGGGGAGTACTTGATCCACCTATAGGTTCAATGAGGGTTTTTATGGAGCTCCTGCTGTGTGCCAGACACGGTGTTCAGCACAGGAGGACATCATGAAGGAATGGACCTTTTACTCTTCATATTAATTAAACTCATCTGAATTACAAGATTATCATTTGAAGCATTTATTAAGTGCCTACTGTGTGAGAGGGCCTCTTAGCACCTGAGAACTAATATGAATAAGACAAACTTATTCCTAGACCTTGAGGAATTGCTAGAGTAACGGGAGAGAAAAATACAAATCAGTATCATAAACAGCTTAGTAATAGTAACAGAAACGGAGAACAGGGGCACCTGGCTGGCTTCAGCCAATAGAACATGCGACTCTTAATCTCGGGGTTGTGAGTTGGAGCCCCATATGGGGTGTATAGATTACTTAAAAATAAAATCTTTAAAAAACCAAAACAATAATTTGTACAGTGTATATCAGTCTCCCAATGCTGCTGTAACAAATTGCCAAAACTTTGCCTTTAAAAAAAAAATCACAAATTTATTATCTCACTGCACTGCAGCTTGGATGTCCCTCATGGTTTCACTGAGCTAAACTCAAGGTGTTGGCAGGATGCATTCCTTTCTGCTGGCTCTAGGGAAGAACCCATTTCCCTGCCTTCTCCAACTTCTAGAAACTTCCCGAATTCCTTGGCTGTGGCCTCTTCCTCCATCTTCAAAGCCAGCAAGATCAGGATGAGCCTTTCTCATGCTGTCATCTCTCTTGTTCTCTATACTCACATCTTCCTCTCTTTCTCTCTCTCTCTTTTTTGGTAAGCGCCACACCCAACATGGAGCCCAATTCGGGGCTTGAACTCAGCACCCTGAGATCAAAGCCTGGGCTGAGATCAGGAGTCAGATACCTAATCAACTGAGCCACCCAGGTGCTTCTTCCTCTGTTTCAAGAACTCATGATTATCCGGCCCAGTTGGTTAATCCAGGGTATTTTTAAAACAACTGATTAGGGGCACCTGTGTGACTCAGTGGGTTAAAGCCTCTGTATTCAGCCTTCAGCCTTCAGCCTTCAGCTCTGCCCGCATCGGGCTCTCTGCTCAGCGAGGAACCTACATCCCCCTCTCTCTCTGCCTGCCTCTCTGCCTACAAGTGATCTCTTTCTCTGTGTCAAGTAAATAAATAAAATCTTTAAAAAAAAAAACAACTGATTAGCATTCTTAATATCCTCTGCAACCTTAATTCCTCTTTGTCATGTAAGGTAACATTGACAGGTTCTGGAAATTAGGATTTGAACATCGTTAGGGACTGTTCTGCTGCCTACCAACACCATATATTGAGTACCCACTGTATACTCATGTAAGCCCTGTGCTAGGTGCTGGGATATGGCAGAAACCCAGGCCAGACCTCTTCTGGCAAGAGCTGAGTAATTATAAAAGTAGCAGCTAGCATTTCCTAAGTACCTGCTCTGTTCCTGTGCCAAGAGCTTTGCTAAACAGTTCCTTTGCAATCGGCCCAGTTTGACAAGAGTTAACTGAGAGGTGAAATGACTTCCCAAAGGCACACAGTACAGACAGAACTGGAACCTAGGTGTTGATGTGCACAGTGTCCTCGACCCAAGAAGGGACACATACCCTAGGCTTAGAGAGGGTCTTCCTGGGGGATAGGGGTTGGGCAGGATGGAGTTGCACACCCTGGGAGAGGGAGAGGGTTGGGCAGGAGTAAGCCAGCAGATCTGTGGTTGTAACATTTATACAAAGAAGTCATTTGCATATACCACTGAAGTGCTTTATTCAGACAGATTGGCTTACTCATTGTAAAACAGTCTGGGGGAGTAGGGATGGGGAGGGCATGTATTACCCGGCCCTGGCCCATAATAGGCATGCAATAACTACAGGAAGGACCATTCCACTCCTTAGTGATTAAGTGAAGAGATTTGCTAGAGGTCAGCTAGTAAGGACTAGACAAAGCTGGACTTGAACCCTGTTCTAACTCAAGTCTGCACTATATCTAAGGGATCTCGGAGAACCCCGTTCTCAAGCCTGGCTTTTGCCTTTGTCCATACCCTCTGAACAGCAGGTACACCTGAGGCCCTGTTAGTAACCTTTGCCTCCCCCCCATGCCCTGAGGCTCCTGGTTCCTCATGCTTTCTCCACCTA
>NW_022631578.1:0-50687 GCF_010015895.1 Lontra canadensis
GCAGACACATAACTAACTGAGCTGCCCAGGCACCCACCTGCCCCCCCAAAAATGTTATTTTTAAGTAGTTCCTACACCCAATATGGGACTCAAACTCACAAGCCCAAGATCAAGAGTCTCATGCTCTACCAACTGAGCCAGGCACCTCTAAAACGATTTAGATTAACTGATATGTCTAAGGAAGCTAAGAGGCAAAAGAGACTATAAAAAAGTTTCTGAAAAATTAAAAAGAAAAGAAAAGTTTCTGGGGCTTAATAACAGTAATAACTAACACTTAACGTTGTATGCTGAGTGTTAGTCTAAGAGCTTTATCTGCTCTTTTACTTGTTCAGAAACCCTATGAGATTGATACTATTATCCCATTATATAGATGGAGAACAAGAGGCATTGAGAGATTAAGCAATTTGCCCAAAGTCACATAACTGGCAAGTGACAGAGCTAGGATTGAAACACAGGCAACAGAGCACCTGGGTGACCCAGTAGGTTAAGTGTCTGTTTTTGGCTCAGGTCATGATCCCAGGGTCCTGGGATAGAGCCCTGCAACGCATCTGGCTCTTTGCTCTGTGAGGAGCCTGCTTCTCCTTCTCCCTCTGCCTGCCACTCCCCCTCCTATGTGTGTGTGTGTGTGCGTGTGTGTGTGTGTGCGCGCGTGCGTGCACATGCACACTCTCTCTGTCTGTCAAATAAACAAATAAAATCTTAAAAAAAAAAAAAAGAAAAAGAAACACAGGCAGCTCGGATCTAGATCCATGATATGCTTCACTATATATGGTCTTGTTAAAGACTGGTTTCTTCTCTCCCCTTCACCCTCCAAATAACAGTTCTCAGGTGTTTATGGCTTTATATTCTATTAAAATGAGTACAGTCCAGTTTTAGAATGAATGGTTTTGTTCCAAAAACTTGATTTTAAGTTCTTGGGAACTCAGAGTCATTTTCCCATAGAAACAACATTATGCATAATAATTAAGTTCTCAGGCCGAACTGTAGAAATCTATTTAACTTTGTAGAACTGAACCACAGCAATAATAGGACTGATCTAAGCCTTAGGTCTTAGAAGAAGAAGGTCCTTTTCATGGGATGGAGTATAAGGAGAGGGAAGGAAGAGAGTTACCTATCCTTCCTTGAGCAGAGACCCACTCCATCAACAAAATATTCAAATAGCTAAGTTTGCTTTTTGTAGCCCCTTGTTTTATAGAGCTCCTCTTTCCAGACTCTTGAGTGCCAAAACCCTCAGGCTTATCCTAGGAGATCACCTAGGTACTAGTTTCTATTGCTAAGATAACAAAATAACACAAACCTAGTGGCTTGAAATAACAGCCATTTATTAGTTCACAGTTCCCATGGGTTAGAGGTCTGGTGTAGCTTGGCTGAACCCTCTGCTCAGGTCTCACAAGGTTAAAATAAAGGTATTGCCCAGGGCTGCAGTTCTCATCTGGGCATCAGGGTCTTCTGAGCTCAATCAAGTTAACAAAATTCAATGCCTTGCATACGCAGAACTGAGGTCCGCATTTTCTTGCAAGCTGTCAATCAGGGGCCACTCTCAGCTCCAAGACGCTGCTTACATTCCTTCCCGTTTATCCTCCTCCATTTTCAAACCAACAACAAAGAAACTTCTTATGCATTAAATCCCAATACTACTTCAAAACTCTGACTTTCTGTTCTGCCACTAGTTGGAGAAAAGTTTCTATTTTTTAAAGAAAGATCTCATTGATTACTTCAGGCCTAGTCTCAAAATCTCTCTATTTTATGGTCAAGTAATTTAGGACTTTAATTTCATTTGCAAAATCTATTCACAGCAGCTCTAGATTAGTGTTTGATCAAATAACTGATTAAAGGTGTGTGTACAGGAGGAACCCAGGAATCTTAAGAGGTCATCTTAAATTTCTGCCCATCATACCACTAAAGTCAGCTAGGCTTCACAGAGTGACATCCTCTCTACCAGAGCCCAAACTCTCAGTCCCTTATATCCTAATATTCATGTGTCATGGGGCAAAGTGAGCTAATTATTAGCCTGTAGGCAATGGGCCATTATTTGGCACAGGTATACTAATAAGAGTCTGATAGCCACTTTAAATCTCCTAGAGGTGTTTGTATACATAAAAGAAATCGAATCTAATCTAAACATGATTAATCTAAACATGATTTCATATAGTTTGTTTTCAGGCAGTGTAACAAATTTATGAGAAAAATTAAGGCCATTGATGAAAGATATTTTGGGGCAGAGGTCAAGACCTCTATTTGTTAACCTACTGCTACTTTCTTTATGTCCGGAAGTTCAGCTTTGTCCCTTCCTCCCACAGATTTTCTGAAAATTCACTTTATTTGCTTTACAATGGCTCAACTTCCAGTTGCCTCAGGGGCCTTGGAGAAGAGGGAGGTAAGTAAGGAAGGGGAAGAACAGAAATGACAATAGATTCCTGTGAGAAAGTATCATTTGTGAATCAAGCATTTGTAAGTTAAAGACTATACAAAATATAGTTTTAAGGTTTGGGAAAGGCTACTTGCTATACAAAGATCTTTGCATAACTGTTTACAAGTGCCCAAGGAGAAGTCGTAAAACCTCTTTTATCACCTTTAGTTAGAGGGCAAAGGTTGAATTCCTCAAGGACTCATTCCCTGAAGAGGACTTGATTTCATACAAAGGCAGAGGACCTCTCTGTCTCTCTCTCTCTCTCCCTCACATTAAACTCAAATTTTCAGTTGTTTTTCACTTATCCTGAATTTTCAAATGGATAGTGGGACCTCTTTCTGTCTCACATACCTAATTTAACATGGCCACAAGCAAAATCAGGAATTCAGTTAATAAACAAACTGCCAACTCCTCATTCATATCTCTGGTCCTTCCATTTATCAGGCTAAGTGCTCTGGAGGTATTAAGATATAGGATACCATTCTCATCTTAAAGTAGTTTAGAATCCCATAGAGGAACTGGAACATGTAGAAGTGACAGTGCAATCGAGGCTGGGAATACCAAACAGCTCCCATTTCTTCCTGATTAAAGTCCAAGCTCTTTAGCAAGATCAAACCATTCCTGTGTGCCTATGTCTGGTCCAGCCTCATTTCTCACTACCCTCCCTCTATTTTACCTAAAACCAGTTTACATAGTATCCCACCATACTCATTCTGTATATCTTTATTTTTGCCTGGGCTGCTTTTGCCCACCTCTCTTCTTAACCACTCTACATTTTATCCATCTTTCAAGACTTTAGTCTTGAAAACTTTTGTGACCCCAGCAATCTTTCCCTTCTCTGAATTATAATATTAACTATCAGTACTCCTCATTTTGACCTTGGAATACAACTGCTTTGTGTGAAGTCTGTTTTTTATTCACTTAGTCTTTCCTTTCTCTATATCAGCAAGGGCTTAAGAGCCTAAATTTTTAAAACTCTATTTGCTATAATGTTGCCTGGCTCAGTGCTCAGTTAAGACTTGGTTAATCCATTGATCAGAGTCAGGAGAGAGGAGTGAAAGTGGTGGAAAATTACTTTGTAAAGGACACTGAGGCCTCTTAGAGAAGAATGTATCCATTGCTTATGACGTACCCTATCTAGGTAGCTATTTCACTTCATTTTTTAAAGATTTATTTACTTATTTTTAGAGAAAGAGAGAGTGAGCAAACATGTGCGGGGGCCGGGGGGTGGCACAGGGAAGGGAGAAGGAGAGAGAGAATCTCAAGCAGATTCCCCGGTGAACATAGAGCCTGATGCAGGGCTCAATCTCATGACCCTGATATCATGATCTGAGCCAAAATCAAGTGTGGGACACTTAGCCAACTGAGCCACCCAGGCGCCCCTATTTGAGATAGAATAACCACAACAGGGTCAAATTTTTCTCTCAGAAGAGTAAGAATAAGCCTAGTAAATTTGGCCAGGTTGTCCTGAGGAAGCTATACCACCAATTTGATGCCCTGTCTTCTCTTAATTGTCCACTTCCATTCCCCAGGAAAGACACAGCCTAGATCTAAAAAAGTTCATTTCTAGAAAGACAATAATTTTAATAGAAACTTAAAACTTGTCCTGTTATCATAATAACTTGCACAAAGGGGCCCAACCTGATGTTTGGAATGAAAGAGAGTAGACAGGGTCCCAGGGCCTTTCCCTTATTTCTATCCCTCTATTTCTCTTGCCTTTAGGCACCTCTGTCAAAACTTCAAACTAATTGTGTACAGAGACCCTATCTTACTTACAGCTTTAATTTCCAGAGCAGAGCCTAACACAGTCCCTGCAAATGTATTTTCATGCCTAGAAAAGGCTTATTAAAATGAAAGTTTAAACATGGACACTTAGAAGTTAGAGATAAATTATATCCAGTATTGGGAGCAGGACAGAGTGGATATACTGGCTAATCTACTACCAACAAATAATTACTGAGCACCTCATGCAAGACTTTGTGATTGATGCTTCAAGGAATACGGAGATAAGTAATACATGATCCCTGCCCTCCAAAAATTCAAAGACTCATTGTGAAGACAAGACATACTCACAAATGAAACACTTCCAGAAAAATATCAGTTTAGCATAGAAGAAATGATCAGACTTGAAGTCAGGACTAGAGCTGGGGGCCTATTGGCTATTCATGTATTCATGACCTTGGACAAATAACCTCTCTGAACATGTTTCCTCCTTCTTGCTGCATCTAACTCACAGGGTTATATAGTGGGTCAGAAAAGTGAGAGTATTTACACATGTGAAAAAGGGTAAAATGCCATAATAAAGCACCACATAGTTAGAATATCAAATTGTTATTGTGCTAAGCAGTGAGGCTCAGACTATAGGTACAGCTCAGACTGTAGGTATGCTCTTTGAAAGTACCATCACCACAACAAGAAACCCAGGCAGGAATTTCAGGAGGAAAGAGGTCAGTTCCCCCCCCCCGCACCTTATTTACCACTTTTTAAAAACTAATTTTTAAGGTATGATTGACACACAAAAGCCATATTTATTTAATTATATAACATGATAACATGATAAGTTTGGAGATAAGTATGCACCCATGAAACCATCACCACAGTCTATGACATGAACATATCCATCACTTCTAAAACTTTTCTCCCATCTTCTTATTTATTAATTTTTTGTGATAAGATAATAATATAAGATCTATCCTCTTACCAAATACAACACAGTATTGTTAACTATTGTATTGTGCACTATGCTACACAGGAAATCTCTAGGATTTATTCATCTTGCATAACTAAAACTTTGTGCTCATTTCCCTCTCCCTTCAACCCATGGCAACTACCATTCTATGCTTTGCTTCTATGAGTTTGACTATTTTAGATTCCTCATATAAGTGATATAATGTAATGTTTATCCTTCTGTGTCTGGGTTCTTTCACTTAGCATAATGTCCTCTAGGTTTATGAGAAAGGAGAATTCTTAATAAATAAATCACCCCTGGTCTCCTTCATTCTCTTTTGATCCCAGGACCCTGGGATCATGACCTGAGCTGAAGGCAGAGGCTTAACCCACTGAGCTACCCAGGCGCCCCTAGATGAAATAAATTTTAAAAAATTTTTATTTATTTTTTAAATTTCTTTTCATTGTTCCAGAATTCATTGTTTATGCATCACACCCAGTGCTCCATGCAAAACATGCCCTCCATAATACCCACCACCACGCTCACCCAACCTCCCACCCCCCACCCCTCCAAAACCCTAAGATTGTTTCTCAGAGTCCACAGTCTCTCATGGTTCATCTCCCCCTCCAATTTCCCCCAACTCCCTTCTCCTCTCCATCTCCCAATGTCCTCCATGTTATTCCTTATGCTCCAGAAGTAAGTGAAACCATATGATACTCTCTGCTTGACTTATTTCACTCAGCATAATCTCCTCCAGTCCCATCTACGTTGATACAAAAGTTGGGTATTCATCCTTTCTGATGGAGGCATAATACTCCATTGTATATATGGACCATATCTTCTTTATCCATTTGTCCATTTTTCCCAGCACCATTTACTGAAGAGACTCTCTTTTTTCCACTGCATATTTTTCCTGCTTTGTTGAAGATTATTTGACCATAGAATTGAGGGTCCATATCTGGGCTCTCTACTCTGTTCCACTGGACTATGTGTCTATTTTTGTGCCAGTACCATGCTGTCTTGGTGATCACAGCTTTGTAGTAAAGCTTGAAATCAGGCAGTGTGATGCCCCCAGCTTTGTTTTTCTTTTTCAACATTTCCTTAGCAATTCAGAGTCTCTTCTGATTCCATATAAGTTTTAGGATTGTTTGCTCCAACTCTTTGAAAAATGTCGGTGGAATTTTGATTGGAATGGTATTGAAAATATAGATTGCTCTAGGCAGTATAGACATTTTAACAATGTTTATTCTTCCGATCCATGAGCTTGGAATGGTCGTCCATCTTTTTGTGTCTTTTTCAATGTCTTTCATGAGTGTTCTGTAGTTCCTCGAGTACAGATCCTTTACCTCTTGGGTTAGGTTTATTCCCAGGTATCTTATGGTTCTTGGTGCTATAGTAAACGGAATCAATTCTCTCATTTCCCTTTCTGTATTTTTATTGTTAGTGTATAAGAAAACAACTGATTTCTGTACATTGATTTTGTATCCTGCCACATTACTGAATTGCTAGGAACTACATAACACTCATGAAAGAAATGTATACTCCAACTCTTTGAAAAATGCCAGTGGAATTTTGATTGGAATGACACTGTATCTTGTCAAATGCTTTTTCTGCATCAATTGAGAGGACCATATGGTTCTTCTCTCTTCTCTTATTGATTTGTTCTATAACATTGATTGATTTGTGAATGTTGAACCACACTTGCAACCCGGGGATAAGTCCCACCTGGTCATGGTGGATAATCTTTTAATGTGCTGTTGGATCCTATGAGCTAGGATCTTGTTGAGAATCTTAGCATCCATATTCCTCAGGGATATTGGTCTGAAATTCTCCTTTTTGGTGGGGTCTTTGCCTGATTTGGAGATCAGGGTAACGCTGGCTTCATAAAAAGAGACTGGAAGTTTTCCTTCTGCTTCAGTTTTTTGAAACAGCTTCAGGAGAATAGGTGTTATTTCTTCTTTGAAAGTTTGGTAGAATTCCCCAGGGAATCCGTCAGGCCTTGGGCTCTTGCTTTTTTGGGGGCTTTTTGATCATTGCTTCAATCTCATTACTAGTTATTGGTCTATTCAGGTTGTCAATTTCTTCCTGATTCAGTTTCAGAAGTTTATAGTTTTCCAGGAATCATCCATTTTATCTAGGTTGCTTAACTTATTGGCAGGTAACTGTTGATAATAATTTCTGATGATTGTTTCTATTTCCTTGGTGTTAGTTGTGATCTCTCCCTTTTCATTCATAATTTTATTAATTTGGGTCCTTTCTCTTTTCTTTTGGATTAGTCTAGGCAATGGTTTATTGATCTTACTGATTCTTTCAAAAAAACAGCTTCTACTTTCATTGATATGTTCTACTGTATCTCTAGTTTCTATCTCACTGATCTCTGCTTTTATTTCCCTTCTTGCGCATGGGGTTGGCTTAATTTGTTGTTGATTCTCCCGTTCTTTAAGGTGTAGAGACAGCTGGTGTATTCTGGATTTTTCAATTTTTTTTTGAGAGAGGCTTGGATGGCCATTTATTTCCCCCTTAGGACCACCTTTGCTTTATCCTATAGGTTATGGACCGAAGTGTCTTCATTCTCATTGGTTTCCATGAATTGTTTAAGTTCTTTGATTTCTTGGCTGATCCAAGCATTCTTCAGCAAGGTGGTCTTTAGCTTCCAGGTGTTTGAATTCCTTCCAAACTTCTCCTTGTGGTTGAGCTCCAGTTTCAAAGCATTGTGATCTGAGAATATGCAGGGAATAATCTGTCTTTTGGTATTGGTTGAGTCCTGATTTGTGACCCAGTATGCAGTCTATTCTGGAGAAAGTCCCATGTGCATTTGAGAAGAATGAGTATTCTGTTGTTTTAGGGTGGAATGTTCTGTATATATCTATGAGGTCCATCTGGTCCAATGTGTCATTCAATGCTCTTGTTTCTTTATTGATTTTCTGCTTGGATGATCTGTCTAATACTGAGAGTGGCATGTTAAGAACCCCTACTATTAATGTATTCATATCAATATGACACATTATCTTGATTAACAGTTGTTTTATGTAGTTGGCTGCTCCCATATTGGGAGCATAAATATTTACAATTGTTAGATCTTCTTGGTGGATAGACCCTTTAATAATGATGTAGTGTCCTTCTGTACCTCTGACTACAATCTTTAGTTTAAAATCTAATTTATTTGATATGAGAATCACTACCCCAGCCTTCTTTTGTGGCCCATTGGCATGAAAGATGCTTCTCCATCCTTTCACCTTCAGTCTGGATGTATCCTTAGGTTCAAAATGGGTCTCTTGTAGACAACATATTGATGGGTTCTGTCGTTTTATCCAATCTGCAACCCTATGCCATTTTATGGGCACATTTAGGCCATTCATGTTGAGAGTGATTATTGAGAGATATGTTTTTATTGACACTGTGTTACCTGTGAAATCCTTATTTCTATAGATTGACTCCATAAATTTCTGTTCAGTGGTATTCTTGGGTTTTTTCTTCTTTTATAGAAACCCCCTTAATATTTCTTGGTGATCACATACTCTTTTGAACCTTGCCTTCTTAGAAGCTCTTTATCTCTCCATCCATTTTGAATGTCAGTCTTGCTGGATAAAGTATTCTTGGCTGCATGTTCTTCTCATTTAGTGCCCTGAATACATCTTGCCAGCCCTTTCTGGTTTGCTAGGTTTCTGTGGACAGGTCTGACGTTATTCTGATGGGCCTTCCTCTGTACATAAGGAATCTCTTCCCCTTAGGTGCTTTCAAGAGCTCCTGTCTAAAATTATGTTTCATCATTTTCATCATTTTCACAATGAAGTGTCTATTATCTTGGGGGCAAACCTTTCTGCCTCTAGGGCACAAATGCTGGTTCCATTCACCAGATTGGGAAAATTTTTATGGAGAATTTGTTCAGCTATAACCTCTTGTCTTCTTTCTTTCTCCTCCCCCTCAGAGATTCCAATAGTTCTGATGTTGGAACCGTCTCATGGTGTCATTTATTTCCCTAAATCTGTTTTCATGGCTTCTGAGCTGTTTGTTCTAGGCCTCCTCTGGATCCTTTTTCTCTATGAGTTTGTCCTCTAGATCACCAATTCTATCTTTTGCCTCAGTTACACTAGCTGTTAGAAAATTTAGATTAGATTGGAACTCATTGATAGCATTGTTAACATCATCCCTGGTGGCTTTCACTTCTGCCCTGATCAATTCCATGTTGTCATTAATGGTTTTCTTCAACCTAGCCATTGCCTGGATAATTGTTAGCCTGACTTCCCTTTCTGACATACTGCTTATGTCCATATCTAATAGCTCTGAAGGAGAGGGCACAGTCTCTGAATTTTTCCTCTGTTGGGCATTCCTACTCCTAGTCATTTTGGTGAGATATGGCTGAGGGGATGTGTAGCTGAATGTATCAACCATGGTCCAGGCAAGGTGAAATAAATTTTTAATGAAGGTTAAAGTTAATCTTTAAAAGTTGTGATAAGTAGTCACAAAAAGATATACTTTGAGGTATATGGATGGGAACTCTAATGTCTTCTCCCTACCATTTCCTATTTGGAGATAAAGAGATACTGAATCTGACTTAGTCCCTGCCTTCAAATAAAACCAGTCAACCAATTGAATACTTTCCGGGGGCCAGAAAGGTAACATAAATGAATTAAGTTACCAGAGAGAAGACAATAGGGAGTTGCAGAGACTATGAACAACTAGGGAATGTATTTTTCATATGATGACATTTTTTATTTAAAAAATGGGACAACAGTAAACCTGAACAATAAACCTCAAAAGACCTGTCCACTTACCCAAAAAGTCAGCCTAGAAAGGTACTTGATTGTTCTCTTGTCTCTTTCTTGACCAAGTGGCATGCACACAGCCTAACCCCTTTCCAACTATGCAAATTTTTCACTTAAAGAAAGAGGAGTCCAGCAGTGGCAATGAGGACCATAAGGTAAGGATAAGAAAACTGGAAATCTGAATTTTAGCCCCAGCTCTGACCTTGCCTTTCAACAGCCTATTCCCAAGTACCTCATGCCTATTTACAGGTACCCAATCCTAAATATCCTCCCCAACAAGTGAGGGTATGTCTTTGAGCCTCAGTGTCTTTGACTATAAAAATATTTAGATTAGAATTGCCCTTTGACTGAGACATTCTATATTTAAACTTGGGGTGAGAAAGGTGGAGTATTGATAGTATATTTTTTGTTACCCATGCCAGCATTCCCTCCTTCCCCTGGTCTTGGGAACAGCCCAACTTAATTTTGGATTGGCTCAGACTTAAAGGACTTAGTTTTCATTGGATAAAAATATTTTTTCCTTGCAAATTTGCCATTAGTCAGAGAAGAGGGCTACTCTTGCAAGAGAACAATCAATACCTCCTTGATCCTCTGCTGCTTCAGGCAGGGGAGAGGGATTGGATATAGAAGGTGAAAGTGAAGAAGTGATACTTGAGGAAAGAAATGACAGTGGCTGTACAGAAGATCTCGAATGGAACTTTGGCCTTTGACCCCTTTGCTCTGCAGTCCTGTGGCCCATATCCACCTCAGCCATTTCTCAGTTTTCTACCAACTTTCACTTAGTGCCTATTGCAGAGTATCCCATCCTGGTTACCACACCCAAAAGAAGCATGAAGATTGTGGTGCCAGGGGAAGCCAGGTAGGCTATAATTGCCTTGTGAATATGTGTATTTGGGGTAGGGGGACAAAGGGCAATGGAATCCAGGGGTCACCTCTCCTCACTTTAGAATGAACAACTGAAAGGCCTGGCTGGTAGGGGGACCCTCTAGGAGAAAGGCAAAGGAATTTTACTCAGAAGGATGGCACCAACCAAGTTGAAGTGGGTTGTGATTTCCAGAGCCTGTGGGTAGGTTAACTCACAGGAAACTCACAGGTGGGGGGTTGGGGCTGAAAGGGGGAATGTAAGTAGTTGATCCTGGTCCAGGGGGCAGTAACTCTGAGAGATGGAATAGCAGTGCTTTCCCTCCAAACTCTATAGGTAGTTCAACTGCCTGGGACAAAAAAAGCTCCAACTCAGTAATGTTCTCTAACTCTAAGCATCTCCCCATGGAGGGGAGATAGACAGCCATCCCTACTGATTTTGTTCTATCCTGGGGCTTGGCTAGGAACTTTTTAGGAAAATCACCATTCTCTAAGATTTGCCTGTCTTAAGATAAAACAAAGGTCTATTCAGCCTCAAACAAGGCAATCCTTCAACCCAAGAAACTGACTTTTCTCCAAGGGCTCCTAAAGAGGAAGTCAAGAGGAGGGTAGGGTAGCATAAAGTGCTGTCTTTACTTTGTTGTACAGCTCTGGTGCTCAACTTTCTCACTCATCCTTTTATTGGAGAATATGAGGCCAATACTGATAAGTGTAACTCCTAAGGCTTTTCTCACCACTACCCTCCTCAAAAAACAGAGAACAGATGCCTCATGGAGAAGTTTTTATAAACTTCCTTTAGTTCCTCTTCTACCCACTTGTCCCCCATCATGAAATTCCTCTACTTTATTCCTTTTCCTTCTCTCTAGCCTTTGTGTCTGTACTTCACATGAAGCCAAAACATCAAAACGGGTGAGGCATTCAAGTCCATACCCTCTCATGGAGGGGCAATCTCCCCAGATTTCCATGGGTCTCCTTCCCAAGAAAATCCATCCAATGATGTGAAGTTAGAGGAAAAAAATCCCCTGAGAGAGTAAGAATGAGGTAAGGCAAATGTATATATGTTTTCTTAGTCAGAGAGGGCTATCTGGGAAACACACACACACACACACACACACACACACACACACACACACATCCCCCCCTGTATGTCTCTTTATCTGTTGTGTGGGAACATGTGTCTAATGTGTATATACGTGAGTGTTGAAAGTATAGTGTTTGTGGTTATGGGAATAGAATCTTAAATTAAGTTGTACATAGCATTGCTTTCTTGACACTCTATGAGTTATGTCAATCATTTTCTAGGAAGTGATTAAATGGCCCCAAGAGTAATTTTTCTCAGGTTTTCTAGGTTGGTACCATAGCAAGCTGCCAGACACCGGTAGAAGAAGCATTGCCAAGAGAAAAGAGAGGGGCTGTAATTGAATCCTCAAAGGCAGTGAGTGATAGACTCACTGTAGCCAGGCTTAGCCAACCTGATGAAGCTTTCCTCCCTTGGACCTTGACTCTGGCCTGATTATAGCACCAAGTTCCACCGAATTTTCCGTGACAGATCGCTGAGGATCCCAATTATCTGGATACCATTTTGAGAAGTATCAGCCTAGGCCTTACATCTCCAAAGGATAGACAAGTGTCCACACCTAAGACTAGACCAAAAGCAGAGTGCTGGTGGCACTGAGTAGGAAAGAAGAAGTGAGCCTTCAGAAAAATTAGAAAGCAGGTGAAGCTGAATGCTTGCATCTCTCCTTTCCTGAAACATGTCTCTCTCGGACAACTTGTCTACTCCCATCCTAATTTATTTACTTGATATCTAAAACCTAACCCATTTCCTGGTATTAATGAAAGGAATATGGACCATTTTTCCACTTAGACAGCTATTTCATATCTGAAAACTCTTAGAGATTATGTGTCTAATTCCCCCAATTCTTCTCTATGAAACCGAATTCCATAATATGGACATGATTTGTCCAAAGTTATACAGCAAGTTGTAGAACTGCAAATGTCTCCTGATTCCTTGATCTTTGTTTTCTATGACAACAGCAGTTAATCTTGACCTCCGTTCTGTTGATTAGATACCTTATATTTCCATTGGCTTTCCATGGGTGGGAGAACAGATCTATCTCCAGGTTCAGGATACCCCATTTATGTCTTTCAATGTAAGACCTATTTTTTTCCAGTCTCCTCATTTTCTTACCTGTATGTATGTCACACTGGCTCCAGCAAAACTCATTTGCTTGTCAAGGCCCAAAGTGCCGACTCCGAGGAAGGAGGAAGGATTTCCAGTCACAACCCAAGAGGGTGACTCTGCCCTACATAACTCTTCCTATGGCTTGATTCTCAAGGGACTTAATGGACATGCCCTTGGAAGAACAATTGGTTCTGAAACTACAATAAGTATGATAGTGAGTTGAAAGCCACCTATGGAGGCCCAGATACCTCAATATTAAGGCTGAGAACCGAGCAGGAAGGCCAGAGATTCTAGATGGGGAAAGGGTGATATTTCCTTTTTGAAACCTCTTTGTCTTTGCTTATCCCTTATGCCTGCCCCCACAAAGTACAAAAATGGTGCACTTCACTTTAAAAAAGACAAAATAAGCTCCAAGAGTTTCAGTATATTGTTCACAGACACATAATGAAATTACATTTCCTATTGAATCCCAATTCACTTCATTCACACTTCTCTCCAGACTTACCTCCTAATTTACTCATTAAAGACTTTACCCATTACTCATCAACCAAAAAAGTCAAGATGCATGTCTGAGTGTTCAACTATCCTTGATTTCTGTTTCTTCAGCTATTTCTTCATTTAGCTTGAGTGGGTAGGTCATATTTTTCACTAAACTACTTGATTGTTCCTTATTGTTTGATGTCACAACCCTGGTTTTAGCAAATAATGCACTTCTTTTTTTTAAGATTTTATTTATTTATTAGAGAGAGAGAGAGCATGAGCAGGGGGAAGGGCAGAGGGTGAGGGAGAAGCAGAGTCCCCACTGAGCAGCGAGGGGCTCAATCCCAGGCCCCTGGAATTACAACCCAAGCCAAAGGCAGATGTTTAGCCAACTGAGCCACCCAGGTGTCCTGCAAAAATACCACCTCTAAATGAAACCTGGGGAAGGAATAGGGAGGAGAGAAAATAGAAGAAAAGGAGAATGAGTTTGGAATATGTTTGTCTTTCTTCTCAGATTGATCTTTTTCTGATGAAGAGAAAAATTGCTATTCAAGTCAGCTCCCACATAGGGCTAGAGATTTGGGATTTTGAAATGGGGGAAAGTAAGGGATGAGAAAAGATAAGGCAGAAAAGAGGAGTGAGTGAAGATAAGGAGTAAGTGAGTGTAGGTGCAGGTGTGGGAAGTTAGTAGCATAGAGTGATAGGAGTAAGGGCAGAAAATAAAAAGTAGGAGGGAACATGTAGAGCAAGGAGGGAGAAGTGTTGAGGAAGGAGCTCTAAAGTTTAGTCTCAGAGAAAGTGCTGTACATTTGTGCCACTGTAGCTCAGAAGTATGTGTATCTGTGTGTGTGTGTGTGTGTGTGAGAGAGAGAGAGAGAGAGACAGAGAGACAGAGAGACAGAGACAGAGACGGAGATAGACCAGATGGACAGAGACGAGATAAAGAGTTTAAAAGCTGGCATCCCAGAATTCAGAGGTGCTTACTAGCACACTCAGGAATGAATCTCTGTTCAGATGTATTCTCAAGAAGTAAAACGTGAGAAAATGAGTTAGATGAGTCTGCAATTTTTTAAAAGATTTATTTATTTGTGTGAGATAGTGTATGAGTTGGGGGAGGGGCAGAGAGAAAGAGAAGGGAGAGAGAGAGAAAGAATCTTAGGCAAACTCCCCACTGAGTTCAGTCTGATGCAGGGTCTAAACCCATGACTCTGAGATCATGACTCTAGACAAAGCCAAGAGCCAGATGCCCAACTGACTGCGCCACCCAGGTGCCCTGAGTCTACCGTTTTGATTAGAGATTTCCACTTTGGATTTGTCTCAAAAACTTCCAAAATGGAGGAGGCTGGGTGGCTCAGTCATTAAGGGACCGCCTTCTGCTCAGGTCATGATCCCAGGATTCTGGGATCGAGCCCCACGTTGGACTCTCTGCCAACGGGAAGCCTGCTTCTCCCTCTCCGTCTCCCCTTGCTTGTTTTCCCTCTCTCACTACTTATCTCTCTGTCAAATAAATAAAATCTTAAAAAAAATTTCCAAAATGATGTAAACCTGATCAGAGAATTGGTGATGGAAAATATTCCATTTGTAAATGTAGCCATAACTTTCTAGAGAGGAAGGTGTTTAGTATTCAGATCAGCAACTCCCCCTAAACCCCCTCAGCTAAGGAATTTAGAGGTGGAGAGTAGGCTAGAATATGCAATATGGACCTGTCATGTATTTTTCTTCTTTAATGCAATATGGATAAACTTGGCTTTCTCTTAGATTTTCTTCTCCTTACTATTCCTACCCAGGATGCCCCTACCTTCAGCTCTACAATTCCAACTCAGATACCTGGACAACTTTGTCTATAAGAACTCCAGCCCAGAATCATGCTGCTCCAGGGCATCTTTCTGGAGACCAACTGTATTTCATTTTACTTCTCTCCTTCACATTTTGGTCAGTGGAAGGTGGCAACACTAACAGTGTGAAGAGCAGCAATGGAGGCAATGGAGAAAAACACAGAAGGAGGCTCCTTTCTCATACCAAGTCCACCAACATATACACAGGCCCTGGCCTCTAAGAGCAGAGCATTTATTATCCATACCTGAAAAGTCATAAATGGTGAGCTAAGAATTTGAGCATTTTTCTTTCTCTTCCTATGTTACTAAACTTTCTAAGTTTATGGTTTTCTGCTCTTATTGGTTATTTCTTATGGAAGCAGAAACCCCCTGAGAGGATCCATCCCTTCATATCTCCTGATACTTTTCCATCTGACTACATCTTCTTTTAGCTTGGAAAGGGTAGAACTGGGTCTCCTGAAATTGTCACTATTGCTCAGTACTTTAGGGAACACCCCACTTGTGTTGCTCTTTAGGTCTTCTTTTCTCTTTTCCAAATTATTCATTTATTTCTAAAGTCAAAATTATGACCTTCTGAGATTTCATTTGAGTTCATCTCTTCCTTTCCTCAAGATGATCCCAAGGGTCTCTTTTCCAAAACTGTCAAACAACTCAGCATCATGGTCTAGTGGTTCTGAAGTCATATTTTCCCCATTTCCCCCAAACCTCTGTTGTGTTTTCTTGCTTCTGTTTCTTAGCTGATTTTCTCCTACCTACAACTCCTCCCAGTTTAGGTTCTCTGGGATATGCATGATAAAATGAAGAGGAAAGCTAGATGCAAGGCAGAATATTGCTATCATTCTCTAGCCTGGTAACAGCTAAATTTCCATAAATGTATGTATATGTGTTCATTTATGAAGGGTAGTATTTGGCTCTTAAATGTTGATATTTTCCCAAATAAGTGGATGCAAGAAGAGGAGCCATTAAATGGCAAATGTATCTTATTTTTCAATAAAATACATTGTAGCTTTACCACTACTGTAGCGAGTCTGTCAGTTTGACTGATGCTATTTTTATAGAAACTCATACAATTTTCATTACTGGTGAATAAGAAGGCAAAGAGGCTGAATAGAGTCCATTTGTTTATTTTTTTTTCAAGGTTTGAATAGACTTTATTGTTACAAGGAGGACCCTAACAAGCAGGGACTTATAAACAAAATATATAGTCCCAGGATGTCACCATGGAGAAATCAAGAGGCCGTGATTACAGAATAGGTCACTGTAGTTGAAGGACATGATCCAGCGAAGGCCAGCCAAGAATGCAGCAGACATGATCAGGACAGGCCAGCGGTGGTGAGGTCACAGGGTGAAAGGACAGAACAGCTTTCTTCACTCTCACTTCTTGTAGCTCTCCAGATGTGACAGAACCCAGCCCAATGGCAGGAGGAAACACAGGAAGCAGGAAGTGAGCCCAATGGCAAAATCCATGGTCCTGAGCTGCTCTCATGGTGGCTTGGAATGGATCTAGGCACACAGCACCAGAAGCCTCCAGGCTAGGCCTGCCAGACCTCTCAGCAGCAGTGGTGTCAGTACGGACATGACCACACAGAATGACTGCAGACAGTGGTCACAGGAGCCCAAGATTGGGAACCATTTCTTTATTAAAGAGTTCCTGCTTTGTGCCAGCCACTGGGACTGGAGCCAAGGATACATTCAAATATGAATAAACCATGGTTCCTGCTTTCAAGATACAGCACTGTAAGCATCCTCAAAATAATGCTGTTTAATTTTTTTCAAGATTTATTTATTTGAGGGGAGGAGGGGCAGAGGGAGAAAGAATCCTGAAGCAGCCTCTTTGCTGAGTGCAGAGCCTAAGCAAGTCTTGATACCAGAACCCTGAGATCATGACCTGAACTGCAATCAAGAGTTAGCTGCTCAGCCACTTTGGAGAACAGTGTGGAGATTCCTCAAGAAATTAAAAATAGAGCTTCCCTATGACCCTGCAATTGCACTACTGGGTATTTACCCCAAAGATACAGATGGAGTGAAAAGAAGGGCCATCTGTACCCCAATGTTTATAGCAGCAATGGCCATGGTCGCCAAACTGGAAAGAACCAAGATGCCCTTCAATGGACGAATGGATAAGGAAGATGTGGTCCATATACACTATGGAGTATTATGCCTCCATCAGAAAGGATGAATACCCAACTTTTGTAGCAACGTGGACGGGACTGGAAGAGATTATGCTGAGTGAAATAAGTCAAGCAGAGAGAGCCAATTATCATATGGTTTCACTTATTTGTGGAGCATAACAAATAGCATGGAGGACATGGGGAGATGGAGAGGAGAAGGGAGTTGAGGGAAATTGGAAGGGGAGGAGAACCATGAGAGACTATGGACACTGAAAAACAACCTGAGGGTTTTGAAGGGGCAGGGGGTGGGAGCTTGGGGGAACCAGGTGGTGGGTATTGGGGAGGGCATGTATTGCATGGAGCACTGGGTGTGGTACAAAAACAATGAATACTGTTACACTGAAAATAAATTTAAAAAAAAAGGAAAAAAAAGAGTTGGCTGCTCAACTGACTGAGCCACCTAGGTGTCCCAATTAGAAATAATTTTAAAAATGCTAGAAGAGAAGGAAACAATTTCTTGTGATGTAATCAATCAGAGAATGCTACAAAGAGAAGTAAGACTTGAATTGGACTTTATATTGAAATGAGTACATTTCATATAAAAGCGTAGAAATAGGAATATGCAGGGTTTGGCTGAAGTAGAAAGCACATATATGTGAAAAGTGGGTGATAAGTGAAAAAGGCAGAAAGAGCATAAGCTGGAAATTCAGAACCCCTTATTCATGGTGTTGGTCCTTGATTGGACAGGATCTAAAACTCCTAGGGTTGTTACCATAAAACTTTGTCCTGCTCAGATAGGTAACAGAAACTGTGGTCTTTGGCATGAGCTGAGTGAGTGGTATATATAAGGGTAAGTAGAGGGTAAGGAAGAAGAGTATTTGCATGGAAGAGGGCATCTGATTTGGGGCTAGTTAATAAATGCTTTGGAGCCTAGGGTCCCGAAAACTAGAATGAAGGCAGGGGTTAGGGACAAAAGAAACATGAACTTTCTCAGTACCACACAGAAACGCAAGCAGCAAAGAAGATAGTGTAATGGGAAATAGGAAAACCACCATTCTGGCTTTGCTAGAATTTGCTGCATGACCGTGGGAAGGCCATTACTTCTGTCCCGGCTTCAGTTTCCCTATCTGTGAAAAGAAAAAGTTTATGCAGCAATCATTAAAATACCTTGCAGTTTTGACATTGTATGTTGGATAGTTGAAGACCAGAGTTGTGGTAAAGGCTGAGCATGTCTATGATGGGAGTATGGGAGTGGGACAGAGGAGCCCAGAAAGCCCTGGTGCCTGCCTGAAATCCATTTTGTAGAGGAAAAAGACTTCCATTCCATTATCGTATAAAGATAATGTCAGAAAAATCTTTCCTGAAACTCTGAAGAGAAGGATAAGTCCAGAACATTGCTGCCTTTGTGCCTCAATGGGCAGGGAGCACCACAGAGAGGCCCACAGATGAAAGTGTCTGTGCTCTTAAGTCAAACATCAAGTTAACAGTCTAGCTTTGGTCCTTTCTGTGAGCCAATCAGTCCCTCTACTGATTATAGCAAGTCAATGGAGAGTTATCTGACTTCATCATGATTTCCGGAGCCAGGTGGTTGGGGCATAACATCCCATATCACAGGGTCAGATCTATATATGGGAAGAATAGGCAGCCACATATACACAGCACCTATATTTGAAATTCCACCTCAATCAGGTTTTGCTAAAATGCAAATATTTTAGGTGCTCATGCCTGGCTCCCTCTGTAGAGTATGCAACTCTTGATCTCAGGGTCATGAGTTCAAGCCCCATGTTGGGTTAGAGCTTAATTTAAAAAAAAGTTACAAAATGAAAATATTTTATCTGAGAGTGATAGACAAACTTATTAACTCAGGATTAGTCATCAAAATCTTAGCTCTATTCAAATTCTCTGATTTGGCTGGAGGAAATGGTGCAGAAAGAGTGGTTATAATTTAATAGATGAGTTGGGAGCTAAAGAAATGTCTGAAAGGTTCTGGAATGTGGGACACTGTCTGGGTTGGGTAGTATGCCAGAGTGCAAAATGGCATGAGGAAGGGGAGGTTTCCCCAACTAAAAAAGGGAAGCATTTATTTCTTTTTTTGCATAACATTATAGTTAATTTTTGTAGACCATCTTCCCAGCTGAGCTGTGAGTAACTTGAGGTTCTAGTATGCTCATGGCTATCTCCACCAAGTGTCTAATCTGTTATCTCAAATTGCTGCTACTGAATTAGGAGATAAGCTTCTAAGATCCAGTCATGAATGCCTTTCCATGGACAAAGGAGCTTGTACTCTATCTTGTAGGCAGGCTCAGAAATGGCTACTTCCCTTTCTAGTGGTGTTTATTACCTTCTCCTCTCTGTCAGGTTTTAAATTCCTGAGCCCTTCTCATTAATCTATGATCTGAATGAAGATATTAAGAGTAGGACTAGACAATCAGAGAAAGACAATTATCGTATGATCTCCCTGATATGAGGAAGTTGAGAGGCAATGTGGGGGGCTTGAGGGGTAGGAAAAGAATAAAAGAAAAAGAATAGGAAAAGAATAAAAGAATAAAAGAAACACGGTTGGATCAGGAGGGAGACAAACCATAAGAGACTCTTAATCTCACAAAACAAACTGACGGTTGCCGGGGGGAGGGGCGTAGGGAGATGCACCATATGTTGGATAATTGAATTTATTTTTTTTAAAGGTTGTATTTATTTATTTGACATAGAGAGATCACAAGTAGGCAGAGAGGCAGGCAGAGAGAGAGAGAGGGGGTGGGGGAAGCAGGCTGCCTGCTGAGCAGAGAGCCCGATGTGGGACTCCATCCCAGGACCCTGAGATCATGACCTGAGCTGAAGGCAGCAGCTCAACACACTGAGCCACCCAGGCACCCGGATAATTGAATTTAAATAAGAATTTCCAGGTAATTAATATATAGTGTTATATTAGTTTCAAGTGTAAAATATAGTGATTTAACACTTCCATACATTATTCAGTGCCCATCACAATAATTATACTGTTAATACCCTTTACCTATTTCATCCACCACCACCCCACTTCTCCTCTGACAGTGACTAGTTTGTTCTCTATATTTAAGAGTCTGTTTTTTTTGTTTGTATCTTTTTTCTTTGTCCCTTTGTTTTGTTTCTTAAATTCCACATATGACTGGAATCATATGGCATTTGTATTTCTCTGACTGACTTATTTCATTCAGCATTACACCCTCTAGATCCATCCATGTTGCTGCAAATGACAAGATTTCATTCTTTTTCGTGGCCAAGTAATATTCCCTCCTTTGTCTACCACTTCTTTTCCCATTAGTCTATCCATGGACACTTGAGTTGCTTCCATAAATTGGCTATTATAAGTAATGCTGCAATAAACAGAAGGGTACATATATCCTTTCAAATTACTGGGGGTTTTTTTTGGGGGGGGAGTAAAATACCCAGTAGTGGAATTACGGGATCATATGGTAATTGTATTTTTAATTTTTTGAGAAACCTCCATACTGTTTTCCACAGTGACTGCACCAGTTTGCATTCCCACCAACAGTGCATGAGGGTTCCTTTTTCTCTACATCCTTCCAAAAGTTGTTTCTTGTATTTTTTATTTTAGCTGTTATGAGGTGTGAGGTCATATTGCATTGTGGTTTTGATTTGCATGTCCCTGATGGTGAGTGACATTGAACATCTTTTCATGTGTCTGTTGACCATCTGTATGTCTTTGCAGAAATGGCTGTTCATGTCTTCTTCCCATTTTTAATTGGATTATTTGGGTGGGTTTTTTTTTTTTTTTTTGGTTTTGAGTTGTATACATTCATTATTTACTTTGGTTATTGAGCTGTTATTGGATATAATCAGTCCATCTTGCCAGAAATGCCAGATTATTCACCCCAAGCTGTGAAATCTGTTGGTAAAAACAAAACAAAAACAAAAAAACCTCTTCTATACTTTTTCAATGCCTTCAGAATAAAGTCCATCACCAATTTCCAATAAAAGCTTTCAGAAAATGAGGACTAGAGGGGAAATTTCTCAACTTGATAAAAGGCTTTGACAAAAACACCAATTTATGACATTGTACTTAATGGTGAAAGGTTGATTATTTTCCCCTAAGAATAGGAGAAAGAAAATGATGTTTGCTCTTATCACTCTCTTATATTTGATATATTATTGGATGTTCAAGCCACTGTAGTAGGGCCACAAAAAGAAATAAAAGGCTTTCTAATTGGAAAGAAAGAAATAAAACTGTCTCTTTTTCCAGAGGACATGATTATCTATGTGAAAATCCTGAGGAATCTACAAAAAAAAAAATCTCATAGAATTAATGAGATCACCAATGCATCAAACTACAGAATCAACATACAAATATCAACTGAACTTCCATATACTAACAATAAATATTTAGAAACTAAATTTAAAACAAATATAGCATTTATATGCACCCCCAAAGAAAAGGCTCTATATGCTGAATATTACAAAGTGTTGATGAAAAAAAGCAAAGAATACCTAAATAATTGGAAAGAATTACCACTGAGCACACATTATTATGCTGAGCAAAAGACCCAACCCCCAAAAGTTACATACTATATGATTCCATTTATATAACATTATTGAAATGACAAAATTATAGAAATGGAAAACAGATTAGTGGTTGTCAGGGTTCATGATGTGTGTGGAGGGGTTAGGACAAGAAGGTGGCTATGGATAAGAAAGGACAACAGGAGCCATTCTTCAAGGGATGGAAATGTTTTGTATTTTGACTATGTCAGCATCATTTTCTGGTTGTAATATATTATCACATTTTGCAAGATATTACCATTGGGTGAAACGGAGTAAATGGCACATGGTCTCTCTGTATTATGTCTCACAACTGCATGCCAATCTATCTATAATAATCTCAAAATTAAAAAAATCATCATGAGAAACTCACTTAAATCTTTTAAAAAATATTTTATTTATTTATTTATTTATTTATTTATTTGAGAAAGAGGGAGGGAGAGAGAGAGAGAGAACACAGGAGCAGCGGGAGGCATCGGGGAGAGGAATAGAGAATCCCAAGCAGACTCCAACCTGAATGTAGAGCCTGAACTGGGGCTTGATCTCACAACACTGAGATCCCAACCTGAGCCAAAACCAAGAGCCAGAGATTCAACTGACTGAGCCACCCAGGTGTCCCAAACTCATTTAACTCTTATTTCCACTTAATTCTAAGCAGAAGGGCTACTCTTGCAACTAATGATATGTTTAAAGAATGATGCTAAAGAGCAACAAAAAAGGTGCAACAGGAAGTAAGTTGTCAGGGAAAGGTGACTTTAAGGCTTGCAAATGGTTTGGGTTTTGCTTATTTTGAAAATGGAGGGGCGCCTGGGTGGCTCAGTTGGTTAAGCCTCTGACTCTTGGTTTCAGCTCAAGTCATGATCTCATGAGTCATGGGATGGAGTCCCGTGTCAGGCTCTGTGTTCAGTGAGAGTCTGCTTGAAGATTCTCTCCCTCTGCCCCTCACCTCCTCTCTCAAATAAATAAATAAGTCTTAAAAAAGAGAAAATGGAAAAGGATTTCTGCATGAGAGATTAGAAGCTTGTCATGTTTCCAGGGAATTTATGCTTAAAGCTACTTGACTAATTAGAAAAAGTCCTTTTGGGGTACAAAAAGATTTAAGCGAAACTGCATTGGAACTGTTCTTTGGGTTTCCCTAGTAGGTTTAGACCTAAGCTAGCATTCAGGGACTATGCCAGTCACAGAATACTCCAAGTAGTCTTTAACAAACGGTATTGGGAAAACTGGGCAGTTACATGCAGAATGAAACTGGACCACTTTCTTACACCATACACAAAAATAAACTCACAATGGATTAAGACCTAAATGTGAGACCTGAAACCATAAAAATCCTAGACCAAGGGTGCCTGGGTGACTCAGTCAGTTAAGTGTTTGACTCTTGATTTCGACTCAGGCCATGGTCTCAGGGTAGTGAGATCGAGCCCTGCATCAGACTTTGTGCTGGACATGGAGCCTGCTTATGATTCTCTCTCTCTCCTTCTCCTTCTACCCCTTCCCACCCTGACTCATGCACGTGCTTGTGCTTTCTTTAAAAAAAAAAAAAGATAAAAAATAAAAATACTTCTTTAATTAAAAAAATAAAAAATAAATAATTTTAAAATAAAAATCCTAGAGGATTGTGCAAGCAGTAACCTCTTTGACATTGGCCATATCAACATTTTTCTATATATGTATTCCTGGGGCAAAGGAAATAGAAGCAAAAATAAAATTTGGGATTACATCGAAATAAAAAGTTTCTGCACAGTGAAGGAATCAATCAACAAAACTATAGGGAAACCTACTGAGTGGGAGAAAATATTTGCAAATAACGTATCTGATAAGGGGTTAGTATCCAAAATATATAAAAAACTGATACAACTCAACACCCAGAAAAAAAGGGGACTCTTGCACACTGTTGGTGGGAATGTAAATTGGTACAGCCATATGGAAAACAATATGGAAGGTCTTTCAAAAATTAAAAATAGAGGGGTGCTTGGGTGGCTCAGTTGGTTAAGCATCTGCCTTCAGCTCAGGTAATGATCTCAGGGTCCTGGGATCGAGCCCTGTGCCCGGCTTTCTGCTCAGTGGAGAGCCTGCTTCTCCCTCTCCCTCTGCACCCCCCCCCCCACTCATGCTCTCTGTCTCTCTCTCTCAAATAAATAAATACAATATTTTTAAAAATTAAAGATAGAATTACCATACAATCCTGCAATCACACTTCTGGGTATATATACAAAGGAAATAAAATCTGTTTCTCAAAGAGATATCTACACTCTCATGTTCACTGAACGTTATTACACAATAGCCAAGATATAGAAACAACCTAAGTGTCCATCAACAGATGAATGGATAAAGAAAATGTGACTTGGGACGCCTGGGTGGCTCAGTTGGTTAAGCAGCTGCCTTCGGCTCAGGTCATGATCCCAGCATCCTGGGATCGAGTCCCACATCGGGCTCCTTGCTCTGCAGGGAGCCTGCTTCTCCCTCTGCCTCTGCCTGCCATTCTGTCTGCCTGTGCTCGCTCTCTCTCTCTCTCTCATAAATAAATAAAAAAAATCTTAAAAAAAAAGAAAATGTGACTGTATATATCTGTGAACACACACAGCACATACATTATTCAGCTGTAAAAAAGAAGGAAATCCTTTTATTTGCAACAACACGAATAAGCCTGTAGGGCATTATGCTATGTGGAGTAAGTCAGAGAAAGACAAATAATGTATGATAACACTTACATGTAGAATCAAAATAAAGGTCAACTCTTTGAAGCAGAGAGTAGAATGGCAATTGCCAGGGGGTGGGGTGGGGGAAATGGGGAGATGCTGGTCTAAGGGTACAAACTTTCAGTTATAAAAGTTCTAAGATCTAAGTACAGCATGGTGATTATGTCACTATAGTGGATTGGGGCTCCTCTCTCCTACTTTCTAGAACTCTAGATTTTGGAGTTCCCCATCCATTTAAAATCCTGTCTTTAAATAAACATATTTCTAGCATTCAGTGACAGATCAGTTTCAAATGTCAGTATTCTCCTTTTGTGTGATCCTGGGCAGATCATCTTAGATCTCTGAGATTGATTTATGCATCTGTATGATGAAGACTACTTATAATACATTTTGTAAGCATTAAGTGGAATAATGTATTTAAAGCTTTTGCATGGAATATGTGTTCAATACATGGTGGTAGTTATTATCATTGCAGAGAAAGGAACCCAACACAAACAATTTGAAATAATTCTGATGCTGCTGGTTTGCTCTTTTGAGAACAACTGACCTAGTGTGTTAGCCTATTAGATTGGTATATATCAACAACAAAATTAACCATGTGAACAGCCAAATATCCCAATTTGGATAGAATTAATCTGAGAGGTGATAAGAAAGAAACAGTACATGGCTCTGAGTGGCAAGTATGGCCATTCCTCTTTTACCACGGATTGCCTATGCTGCTCAGAATTGGGACCAGGTCAATTTCTGGTGGATTATTTTATTCAAAGTTATGCTTCTTTGTTGAATTCCTTTTCAAGAGTGAGCTACAGTCTGTTCCTATTTTACCTTTTTGGAGAAGTAAACTTTTATGTGCTGTCACCCGGGGCTACATTATTTTTCCACTTTTTTTGGCTTAAAACATCAACAATTCATTATTTCTCATGATTCTGTGGATTGGCTAGGCTCAACTGGGCAGTTCTGATTAATGTGACATTGTCTGGAGTCACTCATGCAGCTTCTTTCAACCAGAAGCTTGGATGTGGTTGGAAAACCCATGATAGTTTTTGGTCACTGGTTTGGTACCTTAGCTGGGGTAGCTGGAATGGCTGGAAGCTGCTGGACTTCTCTCTATCAGGGTAATCAAACTATTCAAATGGTAGGTCAGGGCCCCAATATGTCCACAACCTCCCCCATTTTGCCAACATTTTCTTCTTTAAATTGTTATAAAATACAGATACCATAAAATTTACCATCTGAACCATTTTAAAGTCTACCATTCAGTGACATTTAGTACATTTGAATGTTGTACAACCAGGTCCAATATCTAGTTCCAGAACATTTTCATGACCTTAAAAGGAAACCTCTTCCATTAAGCAGCTGTCCATTTCCCTCACTCCCATCAGCCCCAAGCAATCATGAATCTCCTTTCTGACTCTGGATTTGCATTGTCTGGATATTTCATATAAATAGAATCTTGTGATATGTGGCCTTTTTGTGTGTGCCTTCTTTGAATTAGTATAATAGTATAATCTACTTTGTAGCATATCTTAGTACTTTGTTCTTTTATTGTTTTATAATATTCCATTGTATGGCTATACCACATTTTGTTTACCCATTTATCAGTTGATGGACATTTAGGTTATTTCCATCTTTTGGCTACCGTGCACAATATTTTTAATTTCCTTTTCAAATTGTTCATTGCTAATGTATAGAAATACAGCTGATTTGGTAGCCTGTATCATTGTTGAATTCGTTTATTAGCACTAATAATATTATTGATTGCTTTAAGATTATATACATATATATATTATCATGTCATCTATGAATAGAAATAATTTTACTTTTACTTTTCCAATTTGGATGTCTTTTATATCTTTTTATATCTTTTTCTTGCCTAATTGATTGGCTTAGATCTTCTAGGACAATGCTGAAAGCAGTGGCGAAAGCAGGCATTCTTGTTCTTGGTTTTAGGGGGAAAACTTCCAGAATTCTACTATTGAGTGATTAGCTGTGGGTTTTTAATTAAAACAAAACTGTCGTGGCCAGCACGACAAATCGATCAGGAGCGTGAGGGTAAGAGGATGGTGAAAAGAAATTAAGAGACAAAGAGATGGAGGCCTTATTGCGGCCTCCCACACAAAACAAAACAAAAACAAATGCCCTATACCATATTTAGGAAGTTCCCTTCTATTTATAGCCTGTGACTGTTCTTATGATGATAAATTGTTGGATTTTATCAAATGCTTTTTCTTTTTTTTTTTTTTTTTTTTAAAGATTTTATTTATTTATTTGTTAGAGAGAGAGAGAGCATGAGCACAGGCAGGCAGAGAGGCAGGCAGAGGCAGAGGGAGAAGCAGGCTCCCCGCTGAGCAAGGAGCCCGATATGGGACTCGATCCCAGGACGCTGGGATCATGACCTGAGCCGAAGGCAGCCGCTTAACCAACTGAGCCACCCAGGCGTCCCTCAAATGCTTTTTCTTTATCAATTAAGAGGATCATGATATTCAGGGACACCTAGATGGCTCAGTCAGTTAAGCATCTGCCCTTGGCTCAGCTCATGATCTCATGGTCCTGGGATAGAGTCCCACATTGCACTTCTTGCTCAGAGAGGAGCCTGCTTGTCCCTCTGTCTGCCGCTCCCCCTGCTTGCACACGCTCTCTTGCTCTCTGACAAACAAATAAGTAAAATCTAAAAAAAAAATAATAAAAAAAGATGATTATGATATTCAGATGTTGAAGTACTCTTGAATGCCTGGGATAAATTTCATTTGGTCTTGGTGTATAAATGTTTTATATGGTGCTGGATTTGATGTTAATATTTTGCTGAGAATTTCTACATCTGTGTACATAAAAAACTATTGGCCTGTAGATTTCCTTTTTTGTGGTGTCTTCTTCTGGTTTTGGTGTCATAGAATGAATTGGGAGGTGTTTCCCACTCTTGTTTTTTGGCAAAGTTTGAGACTTTTGGCAGATTTACCAGTGAAGCCCTCTGGTCCTGGATTTTTCTTTGTTGGGAGGTTTTTCATTACTGACTCAATCTCCTTACTTGATTATAGGTTTTTATAAATTTATTATTTGTTCCTGAGTCAAATTTGGTAGTTTGTGCGTTCCTTGAAATTTGTCCATTTCATCTAGGTTATCTAAATTTTTGGCCTTCAATTGATCATAAGAATCACTTATTACTATGTAATCATAGTGATCACTTATTATGTGATGGTAGTAATCACTAATACAACCTTACAAAAATAGAAGAAGTAAGATCCCATATACAAGATCTTGAGCTAGTTAGAAGATCCTTACAGGGCATGGGGCCCAACTTTTCTCTCTGAGGATTCTTCTCATCCATCTTTGGCTTTCCTACCTTCAGAGATTGGCATCTTACCAGTTTTGGGGGTAGTTCGTTCCATCTTTGGACAGCTCAGAGTATTCAGACATCCTTATTTATATAAAGCTACACACAACAAAGCTTATCATTTTTCTTCCACTGTAGACAGTCCTTATGAATTGTAATGAGCCCTTCCCCAAGTATACTCATGTCCATAATATGTCCTAGTTTCTTTAACTGTTTTTTTTTTTTTTTTTTTTTTACTAATAATGCCTTTAAGGTCCCCACCAATCTGCTAATTTGACTCTGAACACTATGAAAGTCCTCTTTAAGTGGCACTGCATTGAAGCCAAGGACAAACTCCCACTCAGAGGGACTGTTGGAATTAGGGGGATGTGAGTATTTTTCTTTTGCTCTTTCTTCTGCTACTGAATTGGTATGATTAGGGTATTTCCCCTTTCAACTCATACCTTAGTTGGGATTAGTATAAGACCTTGGCTCCTTTTCTACAGTCTGGCTCAGCATTTCTTTGATAATTTCATGCTGCCATCTGCCGGCTAAGTCAGGTAGTTCTTGCTTTTTTTTGAACTAGTGAGCAGGGTAGAGGAAGTACAGGTTAACAAAATGACAAGCCTAGAAGTAGAATAATTGGAATCTTTTAGAAAGAGGTCTTGATTCCTTCCTCTCATATAATTCCTGTTGTATTCCATGCATTTGGGAGCCCAAAGTAGAAGATGTGGACAAAGCTAGGGTATAGCCTCAGGAAAAAGCCAAGTAGTAGTAGTAAAGGCAAAGGGAAGAATGTGAAGTAAAGGACTGAGGTCTGAGGGTAGGGGCGGGGGAGGAATAATTCAAGCCCAAAGGTGATAAATGACAGGAGAAAACAGGGCTTCTCCAAGGCATGCATGATTTTAGGCAAAAATTTGGAAGAGAGCTTTCTATGTAAGTAATTCAATTAAAATATATTCTAAAATTCATGGGCCCATGTGAAGTATAGTAATTTAAAAATGAAGATTTAGAATAATGGGTAGAAAGAGGTAGTTACAGACTTTTTTTTTTATTCAACAGTTTATGCGAAAATTCTTCATAACAGCCATGTAGCACCTCTTCCTTTTCAGGCCCAGAAACCATTTCTTCAATTTCTTTATTGTCAATGCACCATACCTGGCTAATTTTATACTTTCCATTATAAGAAAAGGTAGCAACACTGTTATAACTTCCAATGCAATGACTCTTCAGAAACTTTTGTATCAGAAGAATATAGATTTCTTGCTTTTGCAGTTCTTAGCTTGTGCCGGCTGTGGATCTTAGTAACTTAGAGCCTGAAAATGTCCTGTGTCTGATGTGAATGAGAGTCACCTAGAATCAGCATGTCATCACCATTTTGGTGGCTTAATCTCACCCAATCCCATGAAAGAAATTACTGTGAGAGCCTACGGGAGTAATCTGCTAGCTTGGCTGCTCTTCAGGAACCAGAGCCTGGCTGCAGAACTCTGGGACAACCAGTTGATAGCTTGTCTTTTACCATTTAAGGTGTTTTTGTAAAACAAAACATTTTAATTTTAAAAAGTCAAATTTATCAATCTTTTGTAATTGATGATCTGAGTCTTATTTAAGAAAAATTTCTTTAACCCAAGGTCTAGAAAGTATAGAATGTTACCACAATTGTAGAAAATTCTATTGGACAGAGACATATTAGGCAGGCCTAGTTACCCTGATGATTGGTAACCTATGCTAAAAACACTATAAACTGAAACACATTAAATTCTATTGGGGGGGGTGTTTCAGATTCTTGGTGATACTATTAGTTCATGGTCTGTAGAGAAGGAGTTTAAGATTAGTTCAGGTGACCTGATGGTGTTGCTGCTGATGGTAGTTGGCTTGGTTTTTAAGTCCTACTGGTGAGTCCAGGCAGAAAGCCCAGGTGTTAAGGGAATAGTATTCATATAATCATCGTTTTTCTCTGATAACTGAGTGATATCAAAGTGGTTGTAGAGACTGACTTTTACAGGTATGATTATTATTTTTAAAATATATCATGATCATTATGGTGATTTAGAACTCCACACAAATTCCACAATTCTCACTAGAGAGCTCTAACACAAGGCAATCTTATCAACATAATTATTTCACTAAAGTGCAACAAAAGGTATGAGTCTAAGGACCTCTACTCTGGGATCCTAATGTTGTCACTAGCTTTTAAACCAAAAGTTAAAAAAAAATCAATATCCCTCAATCTCAATTTACCAACCTATACAATAAGACTCCCTTTCCCCTATTTCTTTCATTAGAAACTTGTGAAAACTTAAATTAGGCGAGATCTTAAAGACATTCAGAATTATAATCCCATTTCCTGCCCCAAATCTGGGAAACATACAGGTCTTGTTTGTAGGCTTTTGCTCTATAGTTTAGTTTTTCAGGAAGGCTCTTGTGGAAAATTATCTTTCAGACTGAAATTCTGTTACCAGATTCTCTTTGTGTTTAGCATTGTCTTCTCAAAGGTACCACTTGTACAACGCAATTTTCCTAATTTGAAATGACAAATCAGATACTTTTTTTTTTTTTTTTTTTTTGGTATCTGAACCAAGAGCACTTAGAAGATGGAGTGTATCCTTTAAGGAAGAAAATTTTATATACTTTGTTTTCTGGAGACTAGAGGGCATTCTTACCTGATAGTATTTGGGTTAATAGTTACACTTTCTAGTTCAGCCAGTGGGAGGGCAACGTATCCTCTGACTTTCTAGGAGTCGTTGTGTGATACTTAGTTTTCATTGTTTCCCTCTGGTTCTCCATTGTTTCTTTGATAAACAACATAAAACAGTTTATGAGATTAAATGCTTCTCACTGAAATAGCTAGGTTTCCGGGGCAACTTTGGCTTTTATATAAGCTTTTGCCTATCACGTACTGCCCGTGAGTGAACTTCGCTGCTGTGCCCTTACGATTGGTTCAATGTCGGGGGTCATCAGATTCATGGAGGAAACAGGAAAATACTAAAGATTAAGGACTCACGGTTTACAATTGCAAATAGCTCACAAACAGTATAGTTTCTCGATTATTTAGAGGCCAAGATGACATTCTGTGAATTACCTTCTGTTCCTACTTTTCTCTTGCTCACCGTTTGACTTAAAAGCACTTCTAATTTCTATGACCGGGGCGATACAAAGGTAGAATGCTGGAGTAGAAAATACGCTGTCTCAAAATCATGGTGTGTGACCTCATGCATATCACGTAACAGCTTCATTATCTGTAAAAAACATAGGAATAAACGGGCACTATCTCATTAGATAATGGAAGAGAAAGTCCTCTGGAGAGGGATCTAACCTTAATGTAGTGCCCTTTCTAGCTTCCTTGGTTAAAACGTTTGGTGGGGAAGTTATAAACTCTGGCTGAAAGAGGTATTGGGATTCTTTATCAACATATCAAAGCTTTACCTCCCCCTTCTTCCCATTTCAAAACCAAACTAAACTAAACCCTTTCATTTGCTATGCTGTTTGTGGAGAATTTTAGCAACAGTTACCTAATTGATTTACTTAACGTCCCTATTTTACAGATAAGAACCCACTGAAAACCCATTGAATTTGTGGTCAAGAAATGAAGCCTACTTCCAGTCTAGTGTTCTTCCTAACATGTTGCTGTTTTCTTGAAAGCTCCCTTTTTCTTGTTACTGGTTAAATTTTGAACCAGTTAAACCACAAAGATGTCTGGCTTTCAATCTTCTAAGCCACTCCTCTTCTACTCCCTCCGCCCTCAGGTCCCCTCCCCCTCACTTCTTAAAGCCCTGAAATTTGCTGCTGCCGCCATATTTCTTCCTTTCTGTTTGGAAGCTCGCTAACGGTGGATATCTTTGCCCGTGTGGTTCTTTCTGGAACATTTCCTAGTCCCAACCACGTCTTATGGCGTATTTATTTAAGAAAATTCACCAAAATTCCATAAAACATTTTAATAATTCTAAACTTCCTTCGAGTGTTTTCTTGACACCTCCTCCCTATTTTTCAGATACTTGGGATATTTTGAGGCGATTTTCAATTTTAAAGGAATTTTTCACTGGAATGATTTTAGTTTTCTTTTTTCTTCTCTATTCTATATTTTGCCCATCGGGGCTGCGGATACCGGGTTTCATTATTATTATTATTGTCATTATTATTATTTTTGCCCAACGGGGCTGTGGATACCTGCCTTTTAATTCTTTTTTTTTTTTTTTTAATTTGCCCATCGGGGCCGCGGATACCTGCTTTTATTTTTTTTTTCCCCTTAGCCCATCGGGGCCTCGGATACCTGCTGTGTCCCTCTCTCTCTCCCCAACCCCCTGGCCCATCGGGGCAATGGATACCTGCTTTAAAAAATTTTTTACTTTTTGGCCTATCGGGGCCTCGGATACCTGCTTTTATTTTTTTTTTTTTCCCTTGCCCATCGGGGCCTCGGATACCTGCCTTAATTTTTTTTTTTCCTTGCCCATCGGGGCTGTGGATACCTGTTTAGATTTTTTTTTTCTCATTGCCCATCGGGGCCTTTTATGGATGGAAGTGTTGGTTGTGCTATCTGGAATGTCTACAGATTTATGCTGCTAAACGTTTGGTGTTGTGTGAGTGGACCTGCGGCTTTGGCTGGGAGATGACTTTGCAGTTAGGCTAAGGGGTTAGTTAGGTTGGGGAGGAAAGATGGCGGCCACTTTAGCGGGTCGGTTGGGGGCTGGTCGTTTGTGCCAACTATAAATTAGGGAGCTAAGATGGATAGCGGGACAGGCAGAGGCAGCTATATGCGTTGCATTAGCTAAATGTTTTGAGTGAGCTGATTTGGGGCTTGTTAGGAGCTTTGCATGAACTGTGGTATCATGAAGTAGAAAAATAGGTTGGTCTTGTGTCATGTTACAAGAAGCTGGTTGAAAATGATAGGGAGAACACTTAAGCACACGGCTCAAAATGGCGGTTTTGGGTTTTCAGCATTGCTCAGCATGGCTCTCTGCTTTGTTAGAGTGTCCAAAATGGCGGACCCAATTTTGCCGCAGTGTTCATGTGGCGGGAAGGACACATCATGGTGGTGTCTTTGTTCTAGTGCACAGCATGGCGGTGCAAATATTCTGTTACATAGTAAAAGATGGCGGCTGGAGTACTTGCCGCAGTGTAAAACATGGCGGGCTCTTGTCTTTGCCGTATGCATTTTCTGACAGGTTTTGCCACAGGGGCAATATGGCAGACCTTGTCATTTGGTTATCATGGCAGTTTGTCACGTGGACGTCATGGCGGGGATTTTTGCCCGGTACATTCTTGGCGGGCTTTGCACCAGGTGGGCCTGCCGCATTGTTAAAGATGGCGGGCGTTGTCGTGTTTGCCGCGAAAAGTGGGAGAAAGGTGGGATGGACAATGTTGGATTTCCGCATGACCCACCCAATCAGAAATGGTGGTAGAATTGGGCATAGCCAATTACTGGAGGATGGAATTAGTCTGTGTGAGTTAGCATAGCACCTCACTGCCGTCTTTATTCAGCCAGTCAGAAGGAAGCAGAGGAGCCATGTTTGTACGTCTTCTCCCAGTGGGTGGTACCCAAGGTCTTTCCAAGGACACTTGCCTTTACCACTTCCCTCCCCTCTCACTTGCTCCCTCCCCTCTAATTTGCTCCCTCCCCTCCAGCACTGCCTCTTGCAGTGCTGGCTATTTGGCTTTGGGCTGAACCTAACTCCCATTTCTCTGCACTGGTCCCATGGCCTATGGCTAGTCTACCCCCCCTCCCCCGGGCCTTTGCTCTTCTGCAATGTGGCCAGGGGCAGTGCTCCATGCTTGCCAGGTGTGAACATGGTGGTGAATCCTGGCAAGAACCAGAATGGATCACAGATGATCGTTGGCCAACAGGTGGCAGAAGAGGAATCCCTGCCTTCCTCAAGAGGAACACCTACCCCGTGGCTAATGCTGGGGTCGGATTTTGATTTGTATTTATTTCTTGGATGTCAGTCTTATATAGTTTGATAATGTGGTTTGCTAGTTTTAGTTTTAACCTTTAAGTGACTATTGTGGGAATGTTTTTAGGAGCTTATTTTTAGAATTCAGTTACGTTAAATGAGTTTTCATTTTTGGGCTCCTTAAAATTCCTTAAAGTTTTCAATTTCTTTTTTACAGATTGCTTAAACTATTTTTTTTTGGCTTTAGATAGTCAAAGTCAAACCGGCATTTAGAAACTTTTTGCTACTTTTTACTTTGAAATTGACTTAATAAACTACTTCCTTTTGGACTTTTGAAGTCATAACACAGAAATAATTAAAATTTTAACTTTATGATTAAATGTAATAAGGAATATTTGAAGGTCCACTCCATTCCAGGCCTTGCTTTGTTCTCATCCGGAATGCTGCACTAATTAATAAGTTATTTGTCAGAAAACTTTACTTGCTGTGGACTTGTTCCTCTAGTAAAACATTATTGAGTGTTAATGCCCACAGTTTCAATTTTCTGTGGTGCCTTGTCTCCACAGCCCCCAGATCCTCCCCAACCCTGCTCCCAGCAACTGCCCCACTCCCACCATCTGACACCAGCCCTTCCCCTGCCCTGTGTCAAGCACTGCCCCAGCCTCAGTCTCAGCCTCAGCTGCCCAGTCCCAGCCCCCAGCCCCCAGCCCGCAGCCCCCAGCCCGCAGCCCCCAGCCCCAGCCCCCAGCCCTGAGCCCCGAGCCCCGAGCCCCAGCCCCAGCCCCAGCCCCGAGCCCCAGCCCCAGCCCCAGCCCCAGCCCCAGCCCCAGCCCCAGCCCCAGCCATCACCCCTAAAGTCATTCCCAACTTGCACTGATTTGGTGCTAAAAATAAATTGTCCATTTTTTGTCCATAAGATTGGAATACTCTTCCTCTAGCACTGCTTATTTCCTGAGTTGACTACCTGAGTCATTTCCAGTTAATGTACACAGTCCCATTTGTCCACTGTCCCATGTTAGAACAATCCAAACCTTTGTGTTATTGTTAGAAAATGTTGGTTGAAAGCTTCATATCAGACACCTGTTGTTCATAATTTTGGTTATTCATTGTCTTTCCCCTGCCCTTGAGGAAGGAGAAACCATTCCTCTGTCATTGGTGCAGTAGTCACAGTCCCAGGTTTCTGGGCAGTGTTCATAAATTGTGCTGATCACCTGAAGTCTATGCTGAGTGTAATTTTAATTGTCCATAATCCTGCCCATTGGATTGGATCCCAGTCCAAAACCCTTTTGCTGAATTCAGGAGTGGGTGCAGAAAACATGAGTCTTCAAACAGTTAACATGCTCAGTCCCAGTCGTATCAGCCTTGTTCATTAAACAAAGGCACTCTACCATTTTTGTCCTGCTTCTGGGATTAAGGTACCAAATTGTAATTGTACGTTGTCTTGCCCAGTAATCAATGTCCCTTCATCCCCTTTGCATTGCTACTAGGAAGTGCTGACTACCTGGGACCACGTTCCTTGAATGATTAATGAGTATAATCCCAATTGTCCACACCCCTGTTCATTACACAAATCCTTTGCAACTTCTTTGCATTGTAGCAGAGGTGCCCATCCTAAGTCCTTTACTTTGGGATATTAATGCATACAGTCATCATTGTTCTTGGTCCTGCCTAAAAGATAAAATCCACCCATGCTCTTTTCATTACTCCTAGGTAGCGCAGACTGCTTACTACCTAGCATTAATATGTAAAATCCTCATTGCCCGTTGCCCCAACAGTTAGTCTAGGATACAACCTTGTCTTTATGCCATTGCTTATGAGGAGTTCTGATTACCCGAGGTCACTTCTTTTAAACAGTTGATGTGCATAATTGCATATATCCATGGTGCTGTGCAATAAAAAATGAAATCCCACCCCATCCTAATCTCTTTGGGATATTGCTAGGGAGTGCAGATTATGCAAGAACTCAGTTCTTGGACAGTTAATTTGCACCGTTACAGTTGTACAGAGTCCTGTCCATTTGAAAGGGCCATTGTATCCCATTTGCACGCTATAATGTGGGCTGATAACTCAAGGATCCTCTGGCATTGATAATTTTCATAATTACATTGGCACGTGTTCTGTGAACTAGCCACACCAATCCCTTTGTATTCTAGCAGGGGACCTTTACTAAAGAACTATACACGTAGGACACTATGTGTACAATATTAATTGATTAGACTGAGCCTTTTGTATTAGGAACTCTGCACCATCTTTACATCTAAAAGGTGTTAATTATCGAAGGCTCTTTTCTTAAAATTGTTCGTATGCAAAATTGTGATCCCCAGTGTCTCCTGTGGTTAACTTAGAACCCCATTTCCACCTAACTCCCTTTGCATGACTGCAGAGGCTACGTGGGCCCTTTAAGGGCTTAAGGCAGTTATGGTCCCTTCTGTTAGTCTGTGCTCTCATTTCCTCCTACTTCCTTTGCATTACTGCACTGAATACTTGGAAATGTTAATGTTCTTAATCGCAGCTATTAATCCCTTTTGTTAGTCCAGGTTCCTATCTCTTCCTACTCATTTTATATTAGCATAAAGTGTCCTTGGGACTGTTAATGTGCTTAAATGCAGCTCTGTCCCTTATGTTAGTGTAGGATTCCATCCTCTTCAACTCCCTGTGCGTTACAGCAGAGTTGTACAGCTGGGATCTTTAAGGTCCTCAAAGGCAGCTGCGGTGCCTTCTGTCCATCTAGGATCCCATCCCCTCCTACTTCCTTTGCATTTCTGCAGAGGATACTGGGGACTGTAATATGGATAATTGCTGCCAGAGTCCTTTCAGCTTGTCTGGGATCCCAGCCCCCTCCCTCTCACTGAGTTTGCATTACAGAGAGTACAAGGGACTCCTAATGTGCTTAAATGGCAGCTATGGTCTCTCTTGACCTAGGATCCCTTCGTTATCTAAATTCCTTTGCATTATTGCAGAGGGTACTTGGGACTGTTGATATGCGTAATTGCAGTTATGGTCCCTTGGGTTGGATCCTATCCCCATCTGTTCCCTTTGAATTATGAAGAGTGCAATGGGATGATTAATGAGCTTATTGCAGCTGTAGTTCCTTCTGTTAATCTAGTTTCTCATGCGCTCCTACTTCTTTTGCAATACAGCGGAGGGTAGTTGAGATCTTTGTGGTGCTTAAAGACAGTCTATGGCCCCTTCTGTTTATGTTCCCATCCTCTCTTATTTTGCATTACTGCAGAGGATACTTGGGACTCTGAATGTGCTTGCCACTATAGTCCCTTCTGTTTGTCTGGGATCCCATCCCCTCCTACAGCATTTGCATTACCACAGAAGGTACAAGGGGCTATTAATGTGCATAAAGGCAACTATGGTTTCTTCTCCTAACCTGGGATCCAGCCCTCCTCTAACTTCCTTTGCATTATTGCAAACTATTAATGTCCTTTAAGGCAGCTGTGGTTCCTTACATCACTGTAAGATTCCATTCTCTCTAATGCCCTGTGCACAGGGTACTTGGGCACTTTAAGGTGCTTAAATGCAGCTATGGCCCTTTCTGATAGTTTATGTTCCTGTCCCCTCCTATTTCCTCTGCATTACTGCCGAGGCAACTTGGGACTGTAAATGGGCTTAACTGCAGTTACAATCCTTTCTGTTAACTTTGCATTAGCACAACAGTGTATGTGGGACTGTTAATGTGCTTAAGTGAAGCCTTGCCCCTTATGTTAATGTAGGATTCCATTCTCTCCAGCTCCCTATTCATTATAGCGGAGGATACCTGGCACCCAAAGGTGCTTGAATGTAGCTGTGGTGCCTTCTGTCAGTCTAGGATCCCATTCCCCTTCTATTCCCTTTACATTACATGGTGGGGCATTTGGGACTGTTCCTGTGCTTAACTGTGGTTGCAGTCCCTCCTGTTAGTCTAGTTTCCCATGCCCTTCTACTTCCTTTGCATTACAGCAGAGGGTACTTGAGACCTTTAAGGTGTTTAATTGCAGCTGTGGTCCCTTCTGTTAGTCTAGGATCTCACATCCTTGAACTCCCTTTGTATTCCCTGGGATTGTCTGGGACTGTTAAAGTGCTTAGTTGCAGCTGTGGTCCCTTTTCTTTGTCTAGGGTCCCATCCCTTCCTACTCACTTTGTATTATCTGGAAGTGGATTTGGGACTATTAATGTGCTCATTTGCAACTGTGGTCCCTTTTGTTAGTCTGGGTCCTATGTGTTCCAACTCCTGCACACAGCAGGGACTACTTGGGACTATTAATATGTTTAATTTTACCAGTGGTCCCTTCCAGTGGTCTAGGATGCCGTCCACCTTCTATTTGCTTTGCATTAGCACACAGTGTACACAGGACTGTTATTGTGCTTAAATGCAGCTTTGTCTCTTATGTTAACGTAGGATTCCATCCTCTCCAACTCTCTGCATTATAGAAGAGGGTACTTGGCACCTTTAAGGTGCTTGAACGTAGCTGTGGTGCCTTCTGTCAGTCTAGGATCCCATTCCAATTCTACTCCCTTTACATTACATAGCAGGGCATTTGGGACTGTTCATGTGCTTAACTGCAGTTACAGTCCGTTCTTAGTCTAGGATCCTATGCCCTCCCACTTTCTTTGCATTAGAGCAGATGGTGTTTGGGACTGTTAATGAGCTAAATTGCAGCTATAGTCCCTTCTATTAATCTAGTTTCCCATGCACTCCTACTTCCTTTCATTTCAGCAGAGGGTACTTGAGACCTTTAAGGTGCTTAAATTCAGGTATGGCCCCTTCTGTTTCTCTTCCCATCTCCTTCTACTTCTTTGCATTACTGCAGAGGCTCCTTGGGACGGTTAATGTGCGTAATTGCCACTATAGTCCTGTTTGTCTAGATTCTTACCCTTTCCTGCATGGTTTGCATTACCAAAGAGAGTACAAGGCAGTGTTAAGGCGCTTAAATGCAGCTACTGTCTTTTCTGTTAACTTAGGTTCCCATCCCCACCTAATTCTCTTTGCGTTATTGCAGAGGGTACTTGAGACTGCTAATGAACCACTTGTCCCTTCTGTTAGACTAGGAACCCATTCCCACATACTCTCTTTACATTATCATGGAGGGTACATGGGACTGTTAATCTGCAGACCCTTATGTTAGTGTAGGATTCCATCCTGGCCAACTCCCTGTGCATTACAGCAGAGGGTAATTTTGACCTTCACGGTGCTTAAAGGCAGCTTTAAGCTGCCTTTGTTAGTTTATGTTCCTATCCTCTCCTACTTTGCATTACTGTAGAGGATTCTTGGGACTGTTAGCATGCCTGATTGCTGCTACAATCCCTTCTGTTAGTCTGGCATCGCATCGCATCCCATTCCACACCGTTTGCATTACCACAGAGGGTACAAGGGATTGTTAATATGCTTAAACGCAGCTACGATCTCTTCTGTTAACCTAGGACCTGGTCCCCACCTAACTCTGTTTGCATTATTGCAGAAGGTACTTGGAACTGTTAATGTGCTCTAATGCAGCTACGGTCCCTTCTGTTAGACTAGGTAGGATGCCATCCCTATCTACTCCTTTTGCATTATCATGGAGCATCCAGGGGACTGTTAATGTGCTTAAATGAAGCCATGGTCCCTTAAGTGTAGGATTCTACCTCTTCAGCTCCCTGTGCATTACAGCAGAGTGTAGTTGGGATCTTCAAGGTCCTCAGAGGCAGCTCTGGTGCTTTCTGTTAGTCTAGGATCCTATCCCCTCCTACTACTTTGCATTTCTGCAGAGGATACTTGGGACTGTTAATGTGCCTAATTGCCACTACAGTCCCTTCTGTTTGTAATCGCATCCTCTCCTAAACTGGCATTGCTACAGAAAGTTCAAGGGACAATTAACTGTTTAAATGCAGCTACTGTCTCTTCTGTTCTAGGATCCTATCCGTTTTTTGGGTTTCCATTTACTACAGTAGGCACAAGGGACTGTTAATGTGTCTAACTGCCACTACAGTCCCTTCTGTTTGTCTAGGATCCTGTTCCCTCCTACAGGGTTTGCAATACCATAAAAAGTACAAGGGACTGTTAATGTGCTTCAAGGCAGCTAAGGTCTCTTCAGTTAACCTAAGATTCCATCCCCGCCTAATTCCATTTGCGTAATTGCAGAGGGTACTTGGGACTGTTAATATGCTTAAATGCAGCTATGATCCCTTATGTTAATGTAGGATTCCATTCTAACTTCCTGTGCATTGCCACAGAGGGTATTTGGGACCTTTAAGGCGCTTAAAGCTGCGTCCCCTTGTTTGTTTCCATACTCTCCAACGCTGCATTACTGCAGAGGATACGTGGGACTGTTAAGGTGCCTACTTGCCACTATAGTCTTTTCTGTTTGTCTAGGATCCCATGCCCTCCTACAGGGTTTGCATTACCTCCAATGGCGCGAGGAACAGTTAATATGCTTAAATGTACTTAAGGTCCCTTCTGTTAGATTAGAATTCTATCCCCTCCTATATCCTTTGCATTATCATGGAGGGTATATGGGACCATTAATGTGCTTAAATGTAGCTACAGCCCGTATGTTAGTGTAGAGATTTCATCCTCTCTAACTCCCTATGCATTACAGCAGAGTTGGGTAGTTGGGATCTTCAAGGTCCTCAAAGACAGCTGTGGTACTTTCTGTTAGTGTAGGATCCCATCCCCACCTAACTTCCTTAGCATTACATAGAGGGTACTTGAGACCTTTAAGGTGTTTAAATGCAGCTGTGTCTCCTTCTGTTTATGTTTCCGGCCTCTCCTATTTTGCATTACTGCAGAGGATACTTGGGACTGTTAATGTGCATAATTGGCACTATAGTCCCTTCTGCTTGTTTAGGATCCCGTCCCCTCCTACAGGGTTTACATTACCACTGAGGGTGTGAGGGACTGTTAATGGACTCTAATGCAGCTATGGTCCCTTCTTTTAGACTAGGATCCCATCCCTACCTACTCCCTTTGCATTATCATGGAGCATCCATGGGACTGTTAATGTGATTAAATGAAGCCATGGTCCCTTAAGGGTAGGATTCCATCCTTTTCAACTCCCTATGCATTACAGCAGAGGGTAGTTGGGATCTTTAAGGTCCTCAAAGGCAGCTATGATGCCTTCTGTTCGTCTAGGATCCCATCCCCTTCTACTTCCTTTGCATTTCTGCAGAGGATATTTGGGGGACTGTTAATGTGCTTAATTGCCACCAGAGTCTCTTTAGTTTGTCTAGGATCCCATCCGCTCCTACTCAGTTTGCATTAGAGTTTACATGAGACTATTAAAGTGCTTAAATGAAGCTGCTATGGTCCCTTATATTAAGGTAGAATCCTATACCCATCTAACTCCTTTTGCATTATACATAATGTTTATGAGTCTCTTATATGCTTAAATGAAGCCTTGCCCCTTATGTTAATGTAGGATTCCATCCTCTGCAGCTCCCTATGCATTATAGTGGAGGATACCTGGCACCCAAAGGTGCTTGAATGTAGCTGTGGTGCCTTCTGTCAGTCTAGGATCCCATTCCCCTTCTATTTCCTTTACATTACATGGCGGGGCATTTGGGACTGTTCCTGTGCTTAACTGTGGTTGCAGTCCCTCCTGTTAATCTAGTTTCCCATGCCCTCCTACTTCCTTTGCATTACAGCAGAGGGTGCTTGAGACCTTTAAGGTGTTTAATTGCAGCTGTGGTCCCTTCTGTTAGTCTAGGATCTCACATCCTTGAACTCCCTTTGTATTCCCTGGGATTGTCTTTGGGACTGTTAAAGTGCTTAGTTGCAGCTGTGGTCCCTTTTCTTTGTCTAGGGTCCCATCCCTTCCTACTCACTTTGTATTATCTGGAAGTGGATTTGGGACTATTAATGTGCTCATTTGCAACTGTAGTCCCTTTTGTTAGTCTGGGTCCTATGTGTTCCAACTCCTGCACACAGCAGGGACTACTTGGGACTATTAATATGTTTAATTTTACCATGGTCCCTTCCAGTGGTCTAAGACCCCATCTCCTACACATTACCTGGTAGTATTCGGAACTAAGAAGTACTTAATTGCATCTGTGGTCCCTTCTGTTGTTATAGGATCCCAGTGTTCTCCAAATGTATTACAGCAGAGGGCATTGGACTGTTAATAGGCTTAACTGTAGCTGTGGTCCCTCCTGTTAGTCTAGTATCCCAAGCCCTACAACTGCCTTTGTGTTACCTGGCAGTGTATTTGGGACTGTTCAGTTGCTTAATTGCAGCGGTTGTCTCTTTATTCGTATAGTTTCTCAAGTCCTTCTATTCAATTTACATTACAGCAGAGGGTCCTTGGGATTGTTAATTGTTAGTTAAATGCTAATTGTTAATTGTTAATTCAATGCTGCTGTTGTCCCTTCTGTAATTCCTGGGATCCCATCTCCTCCTTCTCTGTTTACATTACCTGGGAGGAGTTTGGGGACTGTTAGAAGGTGCCACACTACTAAATCGAGAATTTTTTCTTAGTATAGTTTCCCATGCCCTCCTATTCTCTTTGCATTACAACAGATGGTACTTGGGACTGTTAAAGTACTTAATTGCAGGTGTGGTCCCGTCCCTTAGTCTAGGATCTCGTTTCCTTCTCCCCTATTACTGAGAGCAGATTTGGGAATGTTACCTTGCATAATTAAAATTGTCATCCCTTCTATTAGTCTAGTTTCCAGCCCCTTCCAATTCCCTTTGCATTACCTAGGAACAGATTTGGGACTGTAATGTGCTCATTTGCAGCTGTGGTCCTTTCTGTGAGTCAAGCATCCCATGCCCTCTAACTTTCTGTCCATTACAGCAGAGGATATTTGGGACTTTTAATAGGCTTAATTGCTGTCCTGATCCCTTGTATTAACCTAGGATTCTATGTCTTCCAACTCACTTTGCATTATTACCTGAGGATGTATTGGGGACTGTTTAAATGCTCAGTTGGAGCTGCGGTCCCTTTTGTATGTCTAGTTTTCCCATGCCCTCCTCTTTTGCATTATAGCAGTGGGTACTTGGGGCTGTTAAAGTACTTAATTGCTGGCTTAGTCACTTTTGTTGGTTTAGGATCCCATTCCCTTCTACTCCCTTTACATTACCTGGGAGGAATTTTGAGACCGTTAAAGTGCTCACTTGCACCTGTGGTGCCCTCTGTTAGTCTAGGATCCGATGCCCTCTAACTCCCTTTGCTGCATTACAGCAGATGGTACTTGGGACTGTTAATGTGCTTTTGCTAGTCATGATCACCTCCTCCCTTTATATTACCTGGGAGCAAATTTGGTACTTAAAGGTGCTTAATTGCAGCTGCGTTCCCTTCTCTTAGTTTAGGATCCTACACCCCCAACTCTTGCGTTATAGCAGAAAGTACTTGGGCCTATCAGATTTCTCACAGCTGTGGTACCTTCTGTTTTGTAGGATCCCATGCGCACCAACTCCCTTTACATTATCTGGGAGTGTATTTGGGAAGGATAAAGTGCTTAATTTTAGCAGTGGTTCCCTTTGTTGTAATATTTTTCCATGCCCTCCTACAGTCTCTGCATTATAGCAGAGGGTACTTGGGACTGTGGCTGTGCTTAAATGCAGTTGTGGTCCCTTTTGTTAGTGTAGGATCCCATGCCCTCTCCTTTTACATAACCTCAGAAGTGCTTGGGACAATTAAGATGTATCCCATTCACTCCTACCCTTTTAGCATTACAGTACAGGTTTGCTGAAAACCAAGGCCCCCCCCCTTTTGTGTTGTTAATGTGCATAATTGTATTTGTTCCTTTTCCTCTGCACTAGATAAGATTTCTCTAATTTCACTTGTATTCCGCAGTGGATGCACTTTATTTAATACCTTTGTACTAGGATAAAGTGAACCATGGTAATTGATTTACTGTGTCTTTCATTTAAGTCCCCCGTATGCTCTTTGAATTAATTACCTCAGTTACTTTTTTTCTGGCACTATTGGTGTGCAAAATTCCAATTTTTTTACATCAATTTTTTTTTTTACATCAGGGGATGCTAGTATCCCAAAATTCTTTCCTTGGGACTCTTAATGTACATGTGCCCTCTTGATAAGCTAATACCCTTACTTCTTCATATTATACTGGGGGGTACTGACCACCTACAGTCTTTCTGTTGGACAGTTAATGTGCCGTATTGCACTGGGATCCCATCCCAACACACCTTCTCTGTGTTAGGGGTGCTGACCAACTATGACTGCTTCTCCTGTGCAGTTTAAATGTGCATAATTACAGCAATCCTTGCTCCCTTATGTTAGAATAAGATCTCATTTCCTTGCCCCATTTACATTATTGCAGGGGCTTCTGAGTAGCCAAGATTCACTCTCTTGGACTGTGTGTGCATACTTAACATTTGCTCTTATACCTGTGCACCAGGTTAGGATCCTCCCCATACTGTTTATATTCCAGTGGGAGGTGCCTACTACTCAAGATTTTACACACTAACGCAGTTAATCTGCACAACCTTCGTTGTTTTATACCCACTCAGTTGTCCACAACTGTACCTTTAAGTTCAGGACTTTGCATTTACCAAAGCAGAGGTGACTGACCACATTAAAGCCTTTCTCTTGGAACTGTGGCTGTGTGTAGTTTCAGTTGTCCACTCTCCTTTGAGTTAACTTGTCCCTGAATCTTCTCAGAACCTTTGAGGTTTACTGCATGGGATACTGTCAATTTAAGGCCTCTTCCTCAAACTGTTAATGTGTGTAATGACAATTAAATTAGGATTCTTTGCCTTTACACTGCCTTTGAAGTACTGCAGGGAGTTTTGACCCATAAGGTCCCATTTCTTGGCCTGTTAAGATGCATGATTGTATTTGTCTGGGTTCCTGTGACTAGAGAAGAACACCTCTCCCCACTCCTTCTGTCTGTTATCTGTTATGCAGGGAGTGCCCCCTCTAAGGCTGTTATATTTGAGCAGTCAAGGAGCACAGTTATCATTGACCACAACTATGCACCATGGATATTAATGTGCATAACTACACATGCTTCATCCCATTTGAATAAGGTACTACCCTCTCAGATCCCTTTTGTAGTACAGTGGGGGTACTGATCACTAAGGCCTTTTTTCATGGCTTGTGATTATGCATAATTTCATTTGTACATGTTCTTGTACACTAAATAAGGGCACCTCTCTCCCCACTCTCTTTACCTTTTAGCAGGGAGTTCCCATTACTTAATCCTTACATTTGTACAAAGTACATGGTTTTAATTAACCATACCATATCCCTTGGGCATTAGTGTACAGGACTGCAGCTTAGTTCATCCTACCCCCTTGTATGTCATTGAGTATACCAGGGTTGCTGACCCCAACTTGTCCTATTAATGTGCATAATTACATTTGTCCAGGTTTTTATGCACTAGATGAGGAGACACCCTCACCCCTACTTCTAAGCCTTCCAGTAGGTGGTGCCCACTGCTAAGACATTTACATCTGAATAGTTAATATGCAGAATTGTAGTTTTCCACAACTCTGTTACTTGCAGAACTATCGTACCTCCTTTGCAGTGCTGCAGGAGATACTGTTTTCTCCCAAAGTTCTTTCTAGCAAACTGCTAACATTCATTCATCAATTGAAATTGTCTGCTGTCTTCAGTAGACTAAGGCCCTACACTCTCACCTTCCCTTTGCAATACAGCAGAGTGTGCTGATGAACTAAGGTCCTCTTTTGGACTGTGAATATGTACAGTTGAATTTTTTCCCTGTTTTATGTACTCTATAATAAGGACCCTACCTACTTTCTTAGCATGTTTAGCAGGTAGTGTCCACTATTTAAACCCTTTCACTTGGAAAGTTCATGTGTATAAGTGCAGTTTGCTAAGCATACTTTATACTAGAACCCCTGTACCCTCTTTGCTTTGGAGTAAGGAGATACAGTTTACCTCTAATGCCCTTTCTTTTGGACTTTAATGTGTATAATTGCAATTGTCCATCTTTTCATCCCCTCAAACCTCCTTTGCTTCAGGGGCATGTTAACCATAAATTGCATCCCATCAAACCCCCTTTGCATCAGGGGCATGTTAACCATAAATGAGCTCTTCTCGAGATTATTAATATACATACTTGTATTTGTTGTTGATCTGTGCAGTGTGAAAGGATGCTCTATGCCCCTACCACTGCCTTTGGATTGCTGCTGAGAACTGCTATCATGACCTCAGCTCTTGGACCATTAATATGCACCACTATCAATTATGGGACCTATTGTACTCCCTTTGTATTCATTAGGGGTACTGACTAAGGTCTCTTTCTTGGACTGTCAATGGGCAATTATCTATGTTCCCTTCTGTTAGGTTTAGGATAACATTCCCTTAAAACCCCTTTGCATTACTATAGGGGTTGCTGAACACACAAAACTCCTGGGACTGTTAATGGGCACAATGGCAATTAGCAATGAATTTTTCCTCTCTGGCCTTGTTAGACAAACACTCCCAGCCCCAATTTTGTGTGACATAATTAAGTATGAACATTGCAATATGCTGTGAACTTGTCTATCAAATAGCAACCCATACTTCCTCTCCTTTTGTATTGCTCCTATGTATAAAATTCCAAGTACTCATGGTCTTCCCCTTACCATCCCTCTTCCCATCCCGTGCTCACCCTTGGACCCTTCCTATGGACCTTTGTCACAGTTTCAGGTGTTCATGTATTCAGCCATTGAATAAGAGTGTCCTTCCGCCCCGCCCCCACCCCTTGCCCCTTTTGCTTTATTGCTGGGGAATGTTGACTGGGCAAGGCCATTTCCCTTGGACTTAATATATTAGTAATCCCTGATGTCATTGCCTTACCCACTTTATATTACTGTAATGCCTCAGTTGCACTTTCCTTGGTCCCACCCATCAAACACGGACCCCTCCACTTCTTTGCATTGCATTGCTGACTACCCAAAGTCCCTTCTGTGTTAACGCAGTACTGATTGTCCCATTTTTTAGCTCATCAGCCCAAGATTTTCCTATCACTTTGATGTTATGTGCAGTATTGACTACCAAAAGCAGACCTGAATTAGGTGGATGGGCCTTCACTCCTTTTTCTGCGCTTCTTAATGATGCAATCCCAGTTGTCACATTCTGGGACAGGAACCGTCCCTGCCCACCTCTGTTACTGCTTTACTGAGCAAAATGCTCAAGGCAAGTCAGGCCTAGAAAGCTGGATTGCCACCCCTTATTACTGATTTTCAGTATAAGTATCAGTTGAAAATTGTCTCCCCAGGAAGAAAGATTAGCACCATCTGTGCATTCTTCCTTCCAGAGCAGATTGCCTGGCCAAGAATCTCTCTTCCCCTCTTGTATATTGCTGTTGTACAGTGCTGATTGCCAGGATACAATAAAAAAAAAAAATGCTGTTTGCAAGATGGAATTGTAAACCTGGTCATTTAATTTTTGAAGTCCAAAAACCCATTTATACCATGTACTTGATGACCAGTGTCTCTCATTTTACTATGGGTGGTGGGTCTGTGGATAGACCACTATGAATCTTGCTATTTTAAGTATTCCCAAGAGTTCTTGAGTGGAACTCTTAAGACACATATCTTTGGGCTCTACCACCATTTAAAACCCATTCTTTATTTGGGCTTTACCACCATTCACTTTTAGAGAAACTACCTAAACTTTCTAGTCCTTAAATTTCTCCATCTGGATCATCAACCACCCCCTACTTATTTCAAGAAGACTGCTTTCAAAGAATGAACTGAGAGAACATATGCTGAGGCACTTTTGAAAACCATAGTTCACCTTACTTGATTAACCTGTTACGTATATAAAATGCACCCTGTCGAATTCTGCTAATTTAAAGTAGCCTGAAGCACTACACTGAAGTGAGGACTTAGGAATGATAGTATCAATTGCCCTGTTTTGTATTAAAGGAGAAATAAGCTAAGTTCTAATCATTCTTCTGGACATAAATTTCAACAGTGAGATAGCTTCCTGGTAAAATGAATAATATCCTAGCCTCTAGTGTGCAGGGTGTGGCAGAGAAGTCTCTAATGTGGAACTGCTGAAGCAAATAACGTTAGTTATCACAACAGCAGTTCTTTGTAATCACTGAAAAAGGATACTATTCCTCTGACAAGGATGTCAAAAGATCCGCCCAGCTCAGGGTGCAGTATGCACTACTAGCTCCTTGGACAGCTGTAAGAAGAGTCTCTGGCTCTTTAGAATACTGTAAGTACTACTTTGTAGTTATTAAGTAATCTTTTCCCTGTTCTATTTTCCTTCTCTTAAATGCTACCTGTAGAAAAGAGGGTCTTTAAGTCTCCTTCCCTGTTCCTACCTCATCTGTGATTATATCTATCTATTGATAGATAGATATCTATCTCACCATATGAGTTAGCCAACAGAAATATTATATACCCAGCTGTATGCTAGTTAACACTGAAGTGACGGGTAGAAACGATATGGTCCTGTATAACCTCATTCCTGTGATATATTGCCGAGGCACTAATAAAAGCACACTTGAAATACCTTTAGGAAATTATAATCAAGTGCTGCCTTGTGTGAATTATAAGTTACAGAGTTTTAAAAAGGGAGCCCACTAGGGTCTGAAGTTAGTTGGATAAACAAAGATGGAAGTGGGTTTACTTTTTCTCTTTGGTCCAGGATATGATTAATAGTACAGCCATATGTGTAGTCCACTTGGTTTATTTTAATGTAATTTGGTTTTTACCCCTTTTGGAAGTATGAAAAGTGATTACAGAGATAAGGCCTAGGTGTTGTGTTTGGCTATATGCCAAGGCTGGGAAATTGTTCATTGTTAAATTTCATTATAAGCTTGAGCTTTTCAAGGTTCAGATTGGGGGTATAAATGTGATATGTTGGCTTTTTGTGCCTTTTAATTCTATCTCTGCCACAAAACATGAATAGTGATGCCTTTTTAGTTTGAAATATTTGTGGAACCTGTTTGGCAAGAAGGGAATGGAGAAGTGTAAGTGTAAGTTGTATAAGAAAACTATGATTATCGCCCACTTTATGAAGTTAATTAATTAATTAACCCTTTCCCCTTCAGTTTTTCAACAGATAACCTTGGTAAGCTAAAAAGCTTAGTCTCCCTGATGTAAAACAAACACAGAGGTCCAGCTGAAAAAAAAATATTAACATCAAATTTGAGACATTCTTGGTGCACGTCTATGCATCCTGGCAGGAGCAAGAAGAACCGTATTGCATGGGCATCCCTTACTGCCCATTTTAATTCATAACCATATTTCCTCATGGCTTGTTTCCCACCAATGCCAAAGACTTCCCCCAGTCTGACTGATTGGGGTTAGTATACAAGTGGTCCTGAGCCTTCTTGGAAATGTATTAATAATAATACATTTAATAATTTATTATTATTATTTAATAATAATATTAATAATTATATAATTATATTAATCATTATATAACAGTTGGTCATTGTTTCTCAAACTTAAGTAAGTTGTCAGGATAAAATGCCTTTTAAAGGAACAAAAATTTTTGAGATCGTAAAGAATATGATGGTTTGAGGAACGTTGACTTAAAGAAAGTGATTTGAAATGTAACATGTTTTCCAGTTTTAAGATCTTTATTAAAGGATATACAATGTTTTATATAATTTATGTAGGATTTAGAGATCCATGCAGATATATCCACAAACCCCCAGGGTTCTTAATCACCCCAATTTGAGAAACACTGGTCTCCGCTTGTGACATCTTTTATTGTTACTTAACAAATTATTCTGTATGAGTATACAAGTATAACTTTATTGGAATTTGTTTTAAAGGGATGAATTCTGAGCTGGTTCTGTACCCCACTCAAGAGGAAGGATGGATCAACTTTAAGTGGATTGAAGCCTGCACTAGACGGCATCCAAAGGTGAATCTTGGAGTTGTATTTCAATTCATTGCTTGAGATAAAGTCTCTAGCATTTATAAAATGGGATGCTCTGGAAATGTGGGCATCTTCAAAATTGAGATAATCCTTATGTTAACAAACTTTACTGGGTCACACACTGGAATAAGTTATAAAACCAAAGACATGATTCTTGATGAGGATGCCAAAATGAACAAATCATTATGGTGTTGGGCAGTTTGATGTTTACCATAAAAAATGTTGGAAAGTTCTGTGGGGCACAGAGGAAGAAGAGAGGAGGAAACATACTTACTGAGCAAAGTGGCAAGGGGAAAATGTAAAGTGTGACTAGGGAGCACCTTGGTCTGTTTACTTAGGGGTTATGTAAGCTGAGGGTTTACAGACACTACACCAGTATTTCTTGTTTTTTTGCAAATGCATTTTAATGAAGCACATAATTTCTTAGAGTGAATCACTTTTTTTTTAAAAGATTTTATTTATTTATTTGACAGAGATCACAAGTAGGCAGAGAGGCAGGCAGAGAGAGAGAGGAAGGGAAGCAGGCTCCCTCCTGGGCAGAGAGCCCGATGTGGGGCTTGATCCCAGGACCCTGAGACCATGACCTGAGCCGAAGGCAGAGGCTTAACCCACTGAGCCACCCGGGTACCCCGAGTGAATCACTTTTTTAAAAGATTTTTTTATTCCAGAGAGAAAGAGAGAGAATGAGAATGAGAATGTGAGGGGGGAAGGGCAGAGGGAGGAGAGAGAAACTCAAGCAGACTGCACTCTGAGCATAGAGCCTGATGTGGGGCTTGATCACACCACCATGAGGTCACCTCCGTAGCCGAAACTAAGACTCAAACACTTAACTGACTGTGTTACCCAGGTACCCGTAGAGTGAGTCATTGTTTTTTTCATGGGTTTGGGGGCAGAAGGAATGAAATGCTGGCAGAATTATGAAAAAGTTCTGAGCTGGGAATAAGAATGCCTAGCCTTTGGTTCTGACTCTAACCTTGGATCAAATCACCATCTGTCTCAACTTCAGTGTCTAGGGATAGCTGATGAATTAAGACAGAGACTTGAATTGAGTATCTCAATCCCTGAAAATGACATTTTGTCCTTTGGGAAATAGAGCCTTTCTTTCCCTTTCTTTCTTTCTTTCTTTCTTTCTTTCTTTCTTTCTTTCTTTCTTTCT
>NW_022631579.1:0-596 GCF_010015895.1 Lontra canadensis
AAAAAAAAAAAAAGACTACAAGAGAACAACCACCACTACTTCATAGGACAACTTTTATTTTTAATTTTTTCCCACTATTCTGGCTCATTTTTTTTATAGATAATTTTTTAACCTATTTACCATCACAGCCAGCTGTCCAGTACATCAAATTCCATAATAACCTTCTAACCTGAACTTTTTGATACGTACACCTGTGTTTTCCTTTTGCATTTCTATTTTTTTAAATTTTTTAAATTTTAGTTTAGTTTAGTCTAGTTTATTCCTTTTTTATTTTTATTTTCTAATATTCATATAGAGTTAAACCTCAAAGTAATCCCTTTTCCCCAATCAGTACTACCCCTATAGGTAAACCAATTTTTAATCCCCCTTTATCTTAGGAAAGTTGAGTCCTTTAACAAAGATATCAAGATACATCCAGGAAGAATCAAAACAACCTTCCTCGCCCACACTGAGAATTTATAACCACTCTCCCATCTTTTTCTTCCACCAGTGTTTCTGTGTTTTTGTGTTTGTCCTGATAGTATATAAATCTTACACTTGGGGTTCTTTTCGACAAGGTTCTTCCTTTATTTGCATATAAATAATTTTTTTCTCTT
>NW_022631580.1:0-50574 GCF_010015895.1 Lontra canadensis
ATCTCTCCTTCTATTTTCAATGATAGCCTAGCTGGATATAGTATTCTTGGCTGCATGTTTTTCTCGTTTAGTGCTCTGAATATATCATGTCAGCTCTTTCTGGCCTGCCAGGTCTCTGTGGATAAGTCTGCTGCCAATCTAATATTTTTACCATTGTATGTTACAGATTTCTTTTCCCGGGCTGCTTTCAGGATTTTCTCTTTGTCACTAAGACTTGTAAATTTTACTATTAGGTGATGGGGTGTGGACCTATTCTTATTGATTTTGAGGGGGGGTTCTCTGAACCTCCTGGATTTTGATGCTTGTTCCCTTTGCCATATTGGGGAAATTCTCTCCAATAATTCTCTCCAATATGCCTTCTGCTCCCCTCTCTCTTTCTTCTTCTTCTGGAATCCCAATTATTCTAATGTTGTTTCGTCTTATGGTATCACTTATCTCTCGAATTCTCCCCTCATGGTCCAGTAGCTGTTTGTCCCTCTTTTGCTCAGCTTCTTTATTCTCTGTCATTTGGTCTTCTATATCGCTAATTCTTTCTTCTGCCTCATTTATCCTAGCAGTGAGAGCCTCCATTTTTGATTGCACCTCATTAATAGCTTTTTTGATTTCAACTTGGTTAGATCTTAGTTCTTTTATTTCTCCAGAAAGGGCTTTTATATCTCCAGAGAGGGTTTCTCTAATATCTTCCACGCCTTTTTCGAGCCCAGCTAGAACCTTGTGAATTGTCATTCTGAACTCTAGATCTGACATATTACCAATGTCTGTATTGATTAGGTCCCTAGCCTTTGGTACTGCCTCCTGTTCTTTTTTTTGTGGTGAATTTTTCCGCCTTGTCATTTTGTCCAGATAAGAGTATATGAAGGAACAAGTAAAATACTAAAAGGGTGGCAACAACCCCAGGAAAATATGCTTTAGCCAAATCAGAAGAGATCCCAAATCGTGGGGGCGGGGGAAGGGGATAAAAAGAGGTTCAGAAAGAAAAAAAGAAAAAAGAATCAAATAAAAAAAGAAAACCAATAATGAAAAATGATAAAAAGGAAATATATATATATATATATATATATATATATATATATATATTAGATAAACTAGTTGAAAAACGTTAAAAAAGAAAAGGGTAAAAGTTAAAAAAATTTAGCAGAAGAAGAGGAAGAAAATTGAAAAAGAAAAAAAAATTAAATTAACTGCAAGGCTAAAGAATCATGGGGAGAAAGCCATGAGTTCCGTGCTTTGCTTTCTCCTCCTCTGAAATTCCGCTGCTCTCCTTGGTATTGAAACTGCACTCCTTGGTAGGTGAACTTGGTCCTGGCTGGGTTTCTTGTTGATCTTCTGGGGGAGGGGCCTGTTGTAGTGATTCTCAAGTGTCTTTGCCCCCGGCGGAGTTGTACTGCCCTTACCAGGGGCCGGGCTGAGTAATCCGCTCGGGTTTGCTTTCGGGAGCTTTTCTTCCCTGAGCGCTTTCGTAGAGTTCCGGAGGACGGGAATGAAGATGGCGGCCTCCCAATCTCCGGCCCGGAGGAGCCGAGAGCCCGGGGCCCCACTCCTCAGTGCGCCCTCAGAGAACAGCGCCCAATTACTCCCGTCACCCTGGCCTCCGGCCGCGCTCCGAGCTGACCGAGCCTGTGACCCATTCAAGGTAACCCAGAGCTTAGAGCTCACTCCTCGGCTCCATCTCTGTAGCCGGCTTCCCCGTTCTAATACCTGCAAGCTCTGCAACACTCCAATACCCCCGATCCTTCTGTGACCCTGCAGGACCTGAGGCCACACTGACCCCGCGTGGGCTTCACCCTGGTTAAGCCTCTGGAGCGATGTCCCTCAGCGGAACAGACTTTTAAAAGTCCTGATTTTGTGCTCCGTTGCTCCGCTGCTTGCCGGGAGCCGGCCCCTCCCCCCGTGGTCTATCTTCCCTTCGCTTTGGATTCACTTCTCCGCCAGTCCTACCTTTCAGAAAGTGGTTGGGTTTCTGTTTCTAGAATTGCTCTTCTTCTTCTCTTCGATCTCCCATTGGATTTGTAGGTGTTTGCAATCTTTAGATAAGCTATCTAGCTGATCTCCCGCAACCTGAAGTAGTCTCAGCCTGCTACTTCTCCGCCATCTTGACCCCACCCCCCTGTTGCTACTCTTTAGTATTTTTTTTCTCTGTGTCATGGACCCCATGCTTCCTCTTTCTTGACTTACTCCTCATTTTCATGGAGGAGTAACTTTCTGGTAACTTTCTGAGAAAGAAAGCAGGAGAGGTGAATTTTAACAACTTACATACCTGAAAATCTACTTACTTATCTTTATTCTTCAGTGGTACTTTAGAGTAAAATATTCTAGATTCTAGAATGGAAAGCACTTCACTCAGAATTTTTCAAGAATTGTTCTACTGTCTTCTAGTTTACATATGACTGCTAAGAAGTCTAAACCCATTGCAGTCCTCATAATTTGCATGAAACTCTGCTTACTTCTGGAAAATGTGTCTCCGGTATTCAGAAACTTTACAGTAATATGACTTGGTATATATCACTTTCATCTGTTGTGTTGGTTACTTGGTAAATCCTTTAAGTCTGGCAATTCAGAACATTTAGTTGTGAGTCACTGGGGTCTTTAAAATTTCTATTCCTCCATTTTCTCTTTTTAGAATGCCAATAATTTGAGAATGGACCCACTGAAACAGCCTTCTAATTTCCTTGTCTTTTATCTCTCATTTTGCTTGCCTTTGACTTTTTTTGTGCTATTCCCCCAGGAGCTTTTCTCCATTAAGTTACCCAATCCTCTTCGTTGGTGTTCTAGTCCAGTTTCATGTCTGAATGTTACAAGAGATCTGCTCTGCTTATTTTACGTGATTACATTTTGGGGTTATTATTACAGTACCTTCTAATATTTAATTGAAATCAGATTTCCTAAGTTTTTTTTTTTCCTCTATTTGCAAAGTCTTGGTTTCCACCAACCCACCATCTTTAAATCTAAGCACTGCAGTGATCTTTTAGAGAACATAATAATGCTTTTTCCCTGTTAAAGCCTTCTAGTATCACGCTACCATACTTCAAATAAAGGCTAAATTTCATGTCATGACTCAAAGGTTGAAAATAATTTGGCCCTTGACAATCTCTGCAAATCTACCTCATTTCATTATCATACCTGATAGAAACTCACATATCTGTCAAATAAATTATCATGGTAACATTCAAATACAAATTTACATAACCTTGAATTTAAGGTTTTTTTCTGTTTACCACAATGTTCCTCTTCTAATGCAGACTTTCAAAACTGTTTTGCACTCCAAATCATCCTTCTTACCAATGCAAGTTGATTTTCCTAATTGTGTACTCTTGCTCTAAAACCATTCTGACCCTTCAATGATAAATGAGAAAGAGGAAAGGTATCAGTCTAGTAGAAAAGGTTCTTGAGCATAGGACTTCAACCTATAAAAGTGATTACTGGTAGAAATAAGTAGAATAATCTCATATGCTTATTCAATCAGTGAATGAGACCAGATTATTGAGTTTTCTCTGCAAAAAGACTAAGGACAATTTTTTTTTTTTTAATTAAAAAGGTCTTTTTCTAATGTTAGGATGCAGAGGGTGTGTTTACTCAAAAATTCTAATTATTTTTTGAAGATTTTTTTAATTCATTCATTTGCAAGAGAAAGAGAGAGAGCATGAGCAGGGAGAGGAGAAGAAAAGTTAGAGGGAGAGGGAGAAGGAGACTCCCTGCTGAGCAGGGAGCTGGACACGAGGGCTCAATCCCAGGACCTTGGGATCATAACCTGACTCGAAGGCAGATGCTTAATCCACTGAATCACGCCGGTACCTTAATTTAATTTCTGTCAAATAAAATACTTGCTCAAAATAATACCAGAATCTCCTTGAATAGTGGGAAGTGGGAGTAAGTCAAGGTTAGGGTGATGGCAATGGAGGGAGATTTAAAGCTGAGTTTGGAAATGGGAATGCAGAAGGAGACAACAAGGAAGATGGGTTGGAAGATACAAAGGCAGGTATAACCCAGAAATAAACACAACCCAGGATTAGTAACTACACTAGAGTCCTATTTTACTCGCAGGCAGGAAGGGTGGGGGGAATTAGACATACGAATGCAATTTGCTAATCCATTCTTTTCCATAGCGCTAGATGGTTCTTGAATCCACAAAGACAGAATCTCCTTCCCCAGTGTCACAACCCTTATTTACATTATTTACTATTATCTCTCATAACAGCTGCTGAAATAGACTCCTAATTAATCTCTACATAGCCACTCTTGTGCAGCTCTATCCATTCCTTACACAGCACCCAGAATGCTCTTAAAAGCCAAATCTGATCACATCACTCTTCTGCTAAAATCCTGTAACCACCTTTAGCTGTTCATGGAATAAACCCAGAATCTTTAACTTGGACCAGGAAGCCCTCATCTTCCACCCCCAAAATGAATCTACAATATTTTTATATATTACTCTTCTCCCTGGTCCTCTCCAGTCTACAAATCCCTGTTGACTTTATAGAAATAGCTGGAGTGTCACCTTTAGAGAGAAATTTTCCTAGACTGAAAGATTACATGAAAGCCCTCATCATATTTTCCCAAGGTACCTTCCACTTCTTGTTAGCACAGAGCACTCCTGTAATTCCTTAATATCTTCTAATATATATTAAATAAGATGCTTAGCCTCATACCTAGTACATAATATATACTAAATAATTATTGTAATAACAACAACAGCTATTTCTTGAATGCTTAATATGTTCCAGACGCTTAATGCTTTATCAACCTTAATTTACCTATCCTTGTTTCAGCATTGAGGAAACTGGAATACAGGGTAATTATAGGAAAGTTCCAAAGCTCATGAGGTAGTGAAGAACACTGATTCTGCAATCAGGTTACTGGGCTCACATCCCAGATCTGGCACCTGTTGTGCAATCCTAGGCAAGTGACAGGTAATAACAACACTTAAAGGATTTTCACAAGGATTAAATGAGGGGGAGAATAAAAGGAATCATTCATCCCGGAGTATATTCACTGTCTATGTCTGAGGGTAGTGGTTCAAATATTTCAGTGTACTACCTCTAATTTTATATCACTGAGGTTTTTGGTCCCCAGTAGCTTGAGTAGTACCTATTTGGGAATAAAATGCAAGTACTGTTTCAGATATACACATTGTAGCCATTAGTTATGGTGCTGGGGCATGTGTATTACATAGTGAGTGTAACCAAGAGCCATTGTGCAGGAAATCTGAGCTCTCCTAAAAGAATTGGGTATTTTGCAACATCTGGAGTCAATATACTAAACAAAGCAGCGCTCACCAGCGCTAAAGTGAGAAGCAACAGAATTTAGCGTTAGAGCTTCCCCTGGGTGTGAGGTGTTTCCTTCCTCACATACCCCCCATTTTTCATATAGAATAAAATTTAAATAAAATGTGTTAAGGAGCATGTCCAAAAAACCATATTTCTGATTTCATTGTTCTAAAACCATTTCCCTTGGAGAAGAAAACTTCCACTTCTGTATCTTAATCTGGTAAGACGGAGAATGAAAATCAGTAAAGGGCTGTTTTGCCAGTATAAACAGTCCTGTGCATCTGTATGGGAGGCTCTGCCCTATTCCTAGTGCTGAAAATGGAACGGCAGTGTTTGGTATGCTCTTCAGTATGCCTGGGGACTACCCTAGTTCAAAATACCTGATAAGTAGAAGACAGCCCTTCTCTGGCACCTAAAGAGAGTTTATTATCTGCTCCATTAGCGTCATGCCCACTCAAAGGAAAACTGCTTCTAAGGGCCTTTTAAAGCTGCTCTTCAATTTCTTCTTACCCTCAGTGCATTATTATTTTCCTATTTTGAGAAGGGTTCACTTGAGACTTACAACCTGCTTAGGTGAAACTGGGGATAGCTATACTGTATGTCCACAGCCAAGTCAGAAGTAGTTAGAGATTCCCATAGAACAGCATGAATCTAGACTATGTTCTACCTAACAATTAATTTATGGAACACATAAGTGATTAATTCAGCATGAAGTCCAAGCAGTTCTATTTTCCTCCATTAATACTTCCAATCTCTCTTCCTTGCTAGGTCCAATGGCTGCTGAAATGTAAGAGATGCCTTGGTTCTGGGAAAAGGTACCTGAAACCAGGCTCAGAGCCCTTGGCATAGATCCTTAAAGCCTGAGCACTGGGAAAAATCAAGTATTATGAGATGTGTGCATGCCCAGGGGGCATTTGAGATTGGTCTTCTGTTATTAGATCTAAATGTGCCCATAGCTTTCACTTCCATCATACCAAAATGGTGCTAAAAGACTGATAGTAGACTATTCTTCTTCAGTCCATGAAGCTAAAAGAGAGTGTAAATATACCTACGAGTCATAAAAAGGGAGCTGAGACTTTGGAATTTCATACTTGGACAACACACCACTCACCTATCTAGGACTAAGGAAAAAGTGTTATTCAAAAATCTAAGAAAAACAATTAAGAAAGGATTCTAACCATGTAACAAGTGATCCAAAACAGAAACCTCACCATGCATGAAAGAAGAGAACTCACGGAATAATAGTAAGCAATAGCCCTTGATATATATATATGAGTATATATTTATATACATTGTATATATAATATATAATAGGATCTATGTTGTATATATATGTCTATATAACTATATATAATATATACACATATGGATGTATAATTATCCATCTAACTTTGAATATATAATGATATACTGTCTGAAGGTATATAACTGAGGTATTAAATAAGAATACAAAATCTTAAAAAGGTTACACTCAAAGGGATATCCTTATTACTTTTAGATGTTACACATTTCTTCTCTCAGTTGATCATTAGGCCGTTAACTTTCTCTGTGGCTCCGCTTTACTGAACAGTCTTTTTTTAATATATAATCACATCAACTTTTTTTCCTACAAATTACACAGCATTTTTAAACATCTCCTATTAAAATGCAAATGCTCAGGTAATTGTTCCACAGTATATAATTGTTTACTTGTAACCCACAATGAGAAATGACTTGCTGAGGATTTGAGGTCATGGGTGGTGGTGTGTGAGATCAAGACCCAGTGTGGAAACATTTTCCCCCCAGATTACATTCTATATTTACACCATTAAGTTTAATATACCTACCCCTGTACTTAAGAATCATAACCTAGTGAGCTATTATGACAGATATGAAAATACATGACTCCTTATATATGTCAAAACAGAAAAACACAAATTGAAACCGCCTGGTTTATGAGATGACCTCATAATGCCCTAAGGCAATTGTACATGAGAAAGGTCAACACATTTTGCTTACCAAGAAACGAGAGCTTATGGAAAGACACTGCATAACATATGTATACATATGGGGTGGAAGGTACCATGATAGTGATGGCCATTGAGTAAGCTGCATGTTCAGTTCAACATGACAGCTAAATGAGCTGGTGGAAGAGAGTCAGAAGCCTGGTGTTACTCAAAGGGCATGCAAGAAAAGCAAGAAAATACTGAGGGGTCAACTTTGCTATTTGTCCTTAAAGGGACTCTGACAGTTAAGTCTTAATAGCATGTAAAACCTAAACAGGGGTGCAAGAAATTTCACTTTACATTTTTTAAAAAGTGCGTTTACTCTCTAGCTGGAAGTCTCACTCCATCTAGAAGTGTAAAATACAGTATTTCTAATTTATGCTGAAGTTGAACCCTGCAGAGTAAACTCAATCCATTCACCTTTCATTTCCTCTCCTCTCCATCTCCCCAGGGCAGCATCTCAGTGAGTGTGCTCGTGGAGAGGCGAGGCTGCAAGAAGAAATTCCCTCAGCAACTAAGGAAAGACCTCTGTTTTCCACAATCTCCTTCCAAGAGACTTCAGTGCCTTCCTTACTCTTCTCTTCCTTCTCCTCTCCCTGCCCTCTCTTAAATTCAGAGGCTCTTCATCTCTCCTGAGAGGGAGAGTGGTTCTGCTTGGATGCTCAACCTTCTGATCTTGCTGTCTTACACATGAACCACAGCTTTGGAATGAAAAGCCAAAATGTGATACCTCAGTTCCCTGGTTATATAGTGATAAGCTTCCCCAAAGCTAAGGATTGCTCATGTGTAACATGAAATAAGGAAAGGCCAAGGGACAAAATGGAATGTGAGAAAACACCCACGTGCGTGCGTGCACACACACACATACACACACACACCTCTCAAGTAATCCACAGAAACTTTACATCACTATCCACACCATAACATTTATGTCATGCTACAACCCACCTTTTACCTTCCATCTCTGCATCACGACAAAGAAAGTGTACTTCTCATACAGATGCTTCCCATCCCCATTGCATCCCTTCAGGAATGGGGGCAAAGCATCCCTCTCCAAAATTCATCGTTTCAGAGAAGCCATTTCCACACACAAATAAATCCATAGCAAGATGGATGGGTGTTAGGTCTTCCAGACTGTCCACAAACATTTGAAAAGGACTAGATGCTGAGTATAATGCCTACTTTCCTCCAAGCACATCATTGCCAGGGATGAGACAAAGAACAACATGATTTACACACTGGAAGCGACAAGTATAATAAGTTGTGTTGTCATTACATAAAAAGATGCTCTATGTAATATAGGCTTCATGGTTTCATTTAAAAAATTCAAATCTATTTTGAATAAAATTTGATGGACTTTCACTTATTCCCATAAAACAGTCATAGTCCTAGCACTTGGGAAATGAAAAAATTAAAGTATGAAAATTAAATGACTTGTCTAGAGAATGGTGTTGAAAGTAAAATTTCAAAACCAATGACTAATAATACCTTGGGAAAATTTCTATTAAGTCATTTGGCTATTCTTAGAATATAAGATGGAGAAACTCCAAAATAAGTCTGCATAATGACCATATTCAATGTGAAGTCAATAAAAAGAAGATAATAAGGCTTCCTAACATTCTTCCTTTTTTCTTTTTGTAACACGCCTACAATAAGGAAATATGAGTAATTTGATGTGAATAGATACCAATAAAGAGATGTGAACAAACATCATAAACTTTCACAATGTTAATTCTCTACTTTGTTGTCATTTTACTTATTCAACTAGCATTCAACCGGTCAACAATATATTGCTTAAATACCTACTCAGAAAATGCTATGATGATCTCTTTAAAAAATTCTTTTATAGGACCAGTGTCCTTATATAACAATTTGGTACCATTCTAATAGAGGCATTTTTTGCAACAAAGATGACACATAAAATCGAGTCAAATTGTTAAGCATTGGCTAAATGGAACTCAATTACCCTCTATACGGCCAATTTTACTCTTTTATGCAGGACTCTGGGCCTCTAACTATCCTGAGCTGAACTAAAGATATTTAAATCTTGAAAGAACTCCATAAAGGAAATTCTACAATGTCTTGCAGAAGAGTACTCTAGCAAAGCTTATTTAGCAAAACCAAGTCAATCAACAACTCAAATCCCACTGAAAGGAGGTAGTTAGATCATTGTTTCTAGAAACACCATGTCATTTTGAAAGCACTAGGCATGCTCAACTGTATGAATAACGTCTGGCCCTTCTGACTCAGTTCAACTCATATGGATGCATAGGAGACTCTTTTTTTCTTTTTTTTTTTTTTAATTCCCCAAACTCTTCAAGATTCTCCCTCAGATTGACCTTCCAAAATTAAAAAAATATATAAATGAGAGCATCCACAGGATAGTAAGGTTTTCATTGCACAGTAACTCGATTGCACATAGTAGCTAATTGCACATTGCAAAACTGATTTTTCTGGAAAAAAAATAGAAAATAAAAACCTAACTTTGTATAGGAACATACATGAACACTTACTTTTTTTGGCTAATGTTTAAATTTTATTAAACTTAAATAGCTCATTAAGCTTTAAAGTCTGCTTTTCCTTTTTTTTTTTTTGTCCGTTTATTTATTTATTTGAGAGAGAGCACACACCAGTGTGAGCAAGTGGAGAAGGGGAAGAAGGAGAGGGAAAGAGAATCTCAAGTAGATGCTACGTAGAGTGCAAAGTCTGACATGGGGCTCAATACCACGACCCCGAGAGACCAAGACCCGAGCTGAAATCAAGAGTTTGTCACTCAACCCACTAAGACACCCAGGTGCCCCAAATCTGCCTTTTCTTCTATAGCTAGTTTTTATGAAACCTACTAATTACCAGTATTGTGGTGAAGACAAAACTCTTAATATATGGTTCCTGACCTCAGAAACAAAGAGAAAGAGATACACAGGCTAACTATACAGCAAATCAAAATATGACTTTGAAACAAGAGAAGCAATAATAAAGTGTTAATGAGAGAAAAAGAGAGGGCACAATTAATGTCACAGCAGAGATAAAATTGAATTCAGTCTTAAAGACCAGGCAGGATTTTAACAGTCAAGAAACCAGGATAGTCAATGTGCCTCTGGTCTACAAAAAGCTTCCGGGCAAATACACAAAGAATGTGAAATGAGGGATATAGTCTGAAACCATCAAGTAGTCTGTACAGGCCAGAGCAGACTTAAATTTCTATCTTTGGCCTAAATTATAAAGGGTTTTCATATAGTTAATAGCCAGTATGTCAAACTTCAAATTCTGGAAACAATCATTTAAATTATTTTGTGGAATACCATGCCAGTTGGGCTGCTGGAAATTTCTACCCATCTTATGACACTCCAAATTAACATCTCTTTTCATCTGTGATGATTTTGTGATTTCTGTTTTATTTCTTTACATAGATCACACACTCAAATCAAAACTGCTGAGACATCATGTTCATAAATTTCTACCCTTTTGTAACTTTAAGGAAAAATCAAACCCAACTGAAACCAAGCAAGCAGATGTAGTTTATTCATCCCAGCAGTCATTGCCAACAGGCCACCAACATTTTGAGGCGTAGAGTAACTTATGCTTTGAACCTAAGCTTTAGGTTGCCACACAAGTTAAATGTAGTATTTTATGAATGATTCTCTAAGTCTGTTGTACACATTTCCAGCTCAAAATATTCCTGATGAGAAAGAATAGCATTTTGTCTGTCTCCTTGAAAATCTCTATCTAGATGGATAATGGTAATATTCAAGACTTATAAATTAAGAGAGCAGTCATATTTTGACAGTTTTCATATGAAGAGTAATAGGATGTTAAAATGGAACTTTTATTCTTTCATCTGAAACTCTAAAGACAAAAACAATTAAAACAGACGCCAAGTATACCACATTCTACAGCAGGGGTCAACACACTCTTTCTGAAAAATACTAAATAGTAGTTACTTTCAACTTTTCAGTTCATCAAGTTTAATCACTCAAGCATGCCATTGTATGTGGAAAGCAGCACAGATAACATGCAAATGAATGACCATGGCTGTTTTCCAATAAAACTTTACAGACACTGAAATTTGGATTTCTCCTGACTTTCTCATACCACAGAATATTCTTCTTTTGGTTCTTTTCCCAACCGTTTAAAATTATAAAAGTCATTCTCAGAGCACCCGCCATACAAAAAATTAGGACCAAGATAGATTTGGGCAGGAGGCTAAAGTTTGCCAGATCTCCTTTCCAGAAGGAGCTGCTAGACAAGCTATATAGGACATGCTAAGAGACAACAAAAGGCTTTTTTAAAAGCATTTTTGATGTGCCAATTCCAGAATATATAAATGAGAGAGAGTTGACAGGATAGGGAAAATTTTATGCTATGTTAATTTCTTTACCACTCTCAACATGAGAGGAGGCCATGGATTCTTCCACGTACCTGGAGAAAATGTGCTTTCCTTGAAGTTTTGGCTTTAGGTGGCAAAGAGAATCAGAGTTGCACTGGTAGGCTGTTGCCCTTCCTTCTGTGGAAAAGAAAGAATGTGTCAGTTTTTGCTTGTCTCAAGAAAGGGACCAGGCTACTGTCATTTTGAAGGGGACATTACCCAGTAAGACTGCCCAAAGGAGTAAAGAGATCCCAACAAAGGAAATCTGTGCGGATCAGCCAAGGGATCAGCCATATGTGGCCAACTGGAAAGACTTGGAAGACAGAACCTGCTGTATTGTCTGCCCCAAGGAACCACAGCAGAAGTGTTTTAGAAAACCCTGAATACTCCATGAGCTTGTAGCTAAGAGAAAACCAAGGACAGATTATAACTCTTGACTGCCACCTAAGTGTGTGCCTCTTTCCCCTAAATCCTTCTTCCTGCAGAGACGTGTAAGAAAGGAAGAGAGGAAGAAACCAACAAAAACTATCACCTTCCCCCTTTCTGAAAGCCCAACCCAAGATTGAAATTATGTGATTAATTCTGCCAGGGACATCATATCCCAAATAAAACCATTTTTTAATCTAAGAGGAAGTCTGTAATTTTATCTAATAAAGTTCATAAACACTTTGTGATGTACCTGCTTTCACCCAGAGGAAACAAAAGGATTATTTAGCAAAAAAAGTTTAGTTGCTTAGGGTTAGGTTTTAACAGGGAGTGGCAGAGAAGAATAAATTTTGCTTCTGCTTATTCCCCATCAGTTCAGTCTCGCCGCTCAATCAAAGAGAGCTGTAATTGGCAAACTTCTCATAATAAGGTTTTTGCATTTGTATTCTTCTAATCATTTGGAATTTACATGGCAATGGCTGAAGTTCTTGAAAGCCAAGAAAAAATATTAAATTATGTACACGGTTCCACACCTTAATTGCACTTTGGCTTCATACTGACATAACACAGTTCCCCTGCCTTTGGTAGTACACACTGATTATTTCAGAAGCAATTTCAATATTCTCCAAGTAAAAGTGATAAAAGAATCTAATGAATTTCAAAAGCAGCCTGTTTCAAAGATGACTGTCATATCATCAAATATTTATTTTTCGCAACTTTACAGTCAGAAATGAATCATTCCTCACTTAGCATTACTTATGGAAAGAAATATGTAGCATTTTCGAGATCTGCTTTTGACAATGTTTTCAAGCTCTTACATTTAAAGTAAAATATAAATTTGGCAATGAGCGGCAATGGTACTGACATTTTCCTATATTTTGAGAAGTTGCCTAAATGCAGGCATTCACACCACTTCTAAGAGAGCAAGGGTGTGTATCAGGGTCATTTCACAACAAATAGGTCCTTTCAGAAAAACTGAACTGAACAGATTTTCCAAATTCACAAGTAGAGTTTACTTTGTCACTTGCTATCCTAGGTCAAAAATAACACTGTCTCTGTACCTAGGTAGAGTGACCATAAAAATCACCTTTAACCAAAACAAAAGGAAGACACTATTAATAATTACATCAGAGACAACATAGGCCAACTAGGACTTTGCTGGACTAAGTGCAGGTATGGGCACCTCAGTTATAACTGACAGGCTATAAGTAAGTTTCCAAAATGTCTTCCAACAACAGTCCCCAAGCTATCAGTAATATACTCAAAAATAATTATATTCAGGATTCTGCTAAAATACATAATATCTATTTTTTCCTTACCTATGAATTTCCAAATAACAAAGTTGTGGACTTTCAAATATTTTCCTTATACACCATCTTATCATTTTTGCCTTGACAAACTTTATGTGCTGTGTTCATTTCCCTTCTCAACTTTCAAACTCATATTGCCACACAAATAGAAAGAGCCTCATGACGTGGGTTACTGCTGCTTTTTAATTTCCATAAAGGATGTCAGTAAATATCAAGGAGATGGGAGGGAAAATCTGCACTTTAGGCCAAGGTAGGGGAGCTCGGCTGCTTGTGCAGTCTTTTCATTTTACCAGGTGACTTGGGATTTGGAAAATTAAACATTTCAAAGATTAGAAGAACTGGGGAAAATGATTTAATAATCATTACAATAATTTCCACAACCTACTTCACAGCAAGACGTGGGTCTCATTAAATTCAGCCACAGATGAGTGAGCCAGAAAGATGTGATGAAGACCTCAGAACAAAGGTGACTTGCTAAAGTTATAAGCAAACAGAATAAAAGCACTTTCCATCAGTTCCAAGTGAGCAAAGACACTGAGACAAATTCCTTGCACTGAAATTGTGCCTAATTACTTAATGGATATGTTAGAGGGCAATGTTACCAATTTGTGGATATATATGGTTTTCCCATTTCTTTCCTCATTGAAGGCCTTTCTTTATTGGTCATGAGCTTTTCAAACTGCACCCAAGGCTCAAAGCAGTTGGAACTCAAGCAGGAAATCACCATCCAGAGTCCTAGAATTGATCTGTATCTCCCAAGAGACATTCAGGACCCTGTAGACACGGTGACTGGGAGCTCCATCCAGGCTTCTGCGAGCCTATGATCTGAACACTGCTCAGTGAGCTCTTCAACCTGCACCAGCCCTTGAACACCAATGGGCTCCTTACCTTTTTTTTTCCTCTCTCTCTCCTTATCACCTCTCTTAATTTTAATATGAGATAAGAGAATACCCCATCCCTAGGATCACTCACCATTCTTTTTAAATGACCATATTCTGTAGCTTCTCCCATTTCCCATAAGGCTCCTTCGGAGTCATCACGAATCTCCTTGAGCCCAGCCAATCAGCAAGCACTCTTTTCTACTTATCAAGAAAGGGCCCCCGATTATTTCTCCTCCACCAACACAAGTCATCATCCCCACTCTTGTAAACCCCTCTTCTTGCCAGTGCCTGCTATGCTTTGCGATGCGTCATTTCACCTCTTCTCAGTCATCCTCTGAGACCAGCTCTTGGCTACTTCTTTCCTCTCCTGTAACTTCAGGCTTTCCCTCTCTTCTGTCTCCCTTGCCTCCCAACCCCACACCCTGTAAACATGTGCAAGTTGCTCCCATCTTAAAACATACACACACCATCAAGTGAATAAAGAAAATGAAAAATCTCTTAATTCTGTTAAGTTTCCAGCTCTTTCTTTCTCATAACCCTAAAACCACTGTCTTCCCTGTAAAATGCTTTCCTTTGTGTCTAAGACAGCATTCTCCTGAGATGATTTTTCCATCTCAAGGGCTACTGCTCAGGTCCTCTTCCCTCTTACCAACTCCTCTAAGGTTTGTGATCCTTGGAATGCAACATTTTCCACACATACACTGGGCATGGCCTCAATTTCCTGCCCTCTTCTGGTAACTACTATATATATATATATATATATGTATATATGTATATATACATATATATATGTAAGATATATATATAAAATATATATTATATATTACATATATAATATATAAAAATATATATTTATCCCTAGGATCACTATACATAAAAATATATAATACATTTATATATATAATATATATTATATATATATTTTATATATATAATATATATATATATATTATAAGTCCTCCTAAACCTCTTTTCTGAGATTTAACCTTTTCCTGGCTATTTCTATCTCCATGTAGCATCACAGATATCTCCAAATCAGTACATTATAATGTAATTCATTCTTCCCCCATCAAACCTGCAAAACCCTCAAAGAGTATGCACCGTTTCAGGATTGCCATAACCAGCAGTCCTGTCTCTAAAGTTAAGAGGCTCACAAGTCATCCTAGATAATCTGCTTTAAATCATTTTTCTCCACCCCCTAGTTTACCTCTGGCTATTTCTCCATTCCTTGGAATTGATTTAGCCCTATTTCATGCTGCCTTGATCTCCCGCATCATCACCTTCCACTTGGGCTAATAAACTGACTGGTCTTCCTAACTCCAACCTTGCTCTTATTCACAAACTCTTCTGATGGAAGAGAAGGAAAAGTAAGCCAAGTATCTGATCATTTTGTCAGTTAGTCAGTGCTTTGATATTATACCCAACCATATCTATCACTGCTGCTTTGAGCTGAGAAAGTGAGGAGATGATCTCTCCTCCCTTTGCCACCTTGATGGTAGACATGAGACTGAGCCACCAGTTTTCTTTGTCTTCTGTTAGAATCCAGGTAAGCTAGCCTGTGTTGGCCTTTGTTACTTGGTGCTGATGCTAGTCTCACCTGTCATATTTAGGCAAGGTCTGGGCATGACAACATGGCTACAGTAGTGTGCCCTGAGTTGAGTTCCCTACAAAGAATTTTAGAGTCCCCTAAGACTGATTTAAAATTGAGAACAAACCTTTGTTTCACTTTTCCATGAATTATTAACATGACAAGAAACCAGGAAATGGCAGAGTAAAAGGAATACAAATGACCAAAATCGTAAAGGAAGGATTCAGGAGAAGCAAAAATGTCTGTGGGGTGGGGAAACCAGAGAATCTTTTTAGGAAAGAGGCGAAAATAACACACTTTATAATATTTTTTAAAAACATTATTCAAATATCTTAGAAAATTCTGATAAGGGTGGTGGCTTTCTAACTCCCAGCCACCAATTGAATTACTACAGTGTTGGAAAATCTGTTTGGGGAAATCTGCTTCAACGTTAAATCCAGCTGTTCTCAATTATTATAAGCAGACTAAAGTACTGCTAAGAGACAAATAAGAATTTGGAAGAAACCACTGGAAATGGGACAATCTGGTAATGATGACCACTTTAAAAGCTCCTGAATTCCTATTTCCCCACCATTGTCCCCACCTCTAAAACACAACAGGAAAACCAGTCAGGTAGTATCCCATGAAACCCTTCATTAGTCTAGAGATCATAAATCATTGCCCATCCTGCTAGAGCAAGAGAGGAGGGATACAGAAATTAAAAAGCCACTATCTGCATAAAATGTGAGCCTAAGCTTGAGTTTGAACTATTAACATCAGTACCTCTCAGACAGAGGTGCTGACCTCAGACAGAGCTGTCCCAACAGAAGAGATACTTAGAAGTCTGCAAATCAGTCCTTAACCTGTGCTGTCATGTACCAACAAAGAAAGCTCTTGATTCTGTGGTATTACTCAAGGGAAATAATAAAAACAAAACAAAAATATAAACTCTGGTGCTGACAGATGATCTGTAACCTAGTTACATCCTTAGTCTCGTTGCATAAACAAACTGAAGATTTTAAAGAAAGAACTTGACTAGAGTCATATAGCTGGTAAGAATATGATCACGGATCACCTTGAATCAAGAGCTAGTTCTACTACTTTCAAGACAGACTCATGCTCTGGGTACCTGGGTGGGTCAGTGGGTTAAAGCCTCTGCCTTTGGCTCTGGTCATGATCTCAGGGTCCTGGGATTGAGCCCTGCATCAGGCTCTCTTCTCAGCAGGGAGCCTGCTTCCTTTTCTCTCTCTGCCTGCCTCTCTGCCTACTTGTGATCTCTGTCAAATAAATAAAATCTTAAAAAAAAAAAAAGACAGACTCATGCTCTAAGAAGGGGGAAAAATTTATAGAGATGCCAGCTATGACACATGAGAATATGATTATTCTCATATATGACATATATGAGAATAATCCACTGATGAACATTACTCATTTTCTAGAAGAAGTTTACATGCTTCAAGCCAAATCTTGCCCGCAGAAAAGTTTTTAACCCGAATTTAAAAAAATTAAGCTAAAATATAAATGCTGGGAAATTTTACATAAAATGCCAGCACATGGGCTTCTCTTGAAAAATAAGCAGGTCTGTGAGTCACAGCTGTCATTTCTACATGAAAATCTTCTCTTGGAGGTAATTAGGGACTATGGCATTAATGCAGTATGGGGCTTCCATGTGACCCCCTGGTCACATGGTCAGCTCACCAGACCAGGGTTCAAGTTTGCTGTATCTCTACCATATTTAAATGTCTGCTTTCTTAAGCATTTCAGGAATGCTTTAATTTATTCAGCGTCTTACCCTTTGTGGGGGGGCTACAGGTGTTTTAAATTGATACAGAGAAAAAAGTCATGATAAAGTAACAGAAAGTGAAGGGAAAGAGCCAGAATGTCTAACTTCACAGTTGATAGCTATTCAGGAAGTAATTGGGCAAGGGACAAAGTAGAAATACCATTGAGATCTCATGTAGAAAGTGTAGTTGATTCTACTCACTAATTGCAGGGTAAGACAGACACATGATTAATGCAGACAGAGCTCCCAAGAATATTGCTCCTGAATCCCAGTAGAGGATGTAGCACATTGGGCTTTACCAGCCTTCTGAACCATCAGCACAGTCTGCATTGTTGTTTTTTGGTTTGTTTTTTGTTTTTGTTTTGCTTTGTTTTTCAGTCTTCATTGTTTTTAAGGAGGAAAGCCTTTCAGATTTTACAGCATTTTCAACAACCCCCCCCCCCAACCAAAAGTAATCATTTAGACACTCAGAGTTAGGAAAGATGTACCAATTTTCAAGTGAAATGATTCTGAAAACACAATCATGAGCTTCAGCTCTGCTGGGAACACCACGAGAAATGACAGAAAAACTGTTGGGATAATTTGAGTTTTTGCCTAAATATGTTTTCGATTTGTTTATACAAATATAGAAGTAAAATGATAAATTATAGGAGGAAACTAGAAAACAGATTTTTTTAAAACATGTTTTATAGAAAAGGTATTTTACATTCATACAGAAGAAAGACACCCTAAGAAATTGATGTCTACTTTATGTCAGATATATTCTTCAGAAACTGTCATATCATCTTGGGATTTAAAGTTTCTGCTTAGTATCAAATGAATGAATTATTGATATCACCTAGCAACTGCCTGTCCTTTTATCCTGCTTCACATTTGTTACTGCAGAAGACCAAACTTTGTTCATCATCATAGGGAAAATGTGTTAAAATGTATTCAGTAGAATTGTACTAATTTGCAGCCAACTATTTGGGATTTGTTTTTCTAAACTGATGATCTGGTTAATTCCATCACTAAAAGATAACCTAGCATGACACATATATTTATACTAATATGTTATTAATATTTAAATTATATTAGTTCTGTCTCAATATTTGACAGTTCCCAGTGAGGTGAATGATAACAAATTGTTTTAAGTAATGGGTAATTTTTAAGGCAGCAATATAAAACAAAGTGCCTTTTCTTATATTAACTATTTCCAGTTTATCATTTTTGATATTGAATACCTTATGCTTAATATTTACACACTCATACACACCCCCACGATGGCATCAGATTCTGATGGTTATATTAAAGGAACCATGCCACAAGCATTTATAGAACAACGCCGACTTGATACAGCAAGAGATTTCACCTTAAAGGGAGCAAGATCCTGGTACAAGTTTAAGCACAGATCTGTCTTACAAATAGAAAAACTTTAAAATTTCATAAAATAGAGGAACTGAAAAGTGGGTCAGTTGTCAGTAATGTATTAATTTTTCAACACAGGAATTTAATACTCTTACACTCTTTTTTTCCAATTTCCTTTGAAGTTAATAGCAGCCAAAATGGAATAAGTTTGAATATAGAATCCGCATATTGCATTTGTTAATGCGGAGGATTTGGAGTACAAAGGAAATTAATGAGTCCTTTAAACTAACACAATTTTATGTTTTGCTTTGAACGTGTAGTCGCATTGGAAGGCGGCGTTTGTGCTAAACTGGTAAAAACAAGAAAGACAGCAAGTAGCAGGGTTTCTGTAGTTCAAAGAAATTCCACAGGGAGCCTGCTTCAAACCACAAAATCCCTACTCCTCATTACCCATGTCTAGTAGCAAGCCCTATTATTTGGGGGGAGTGGATAGCAGGGGGGCACACCAAAGCAGGCTATGCAACAAGGTAACATTCTAACTTAGGAAAGAATATCAGAATTCTGACATGTGTCAGATATCAATGAAATATTCTGAGTATCAGTCACACTACAGCTTTATTTCCAATAGGGCCTACTTCACTACTGATATCATAGTTGGTTATAATAAATTCTTTATTATCTTACAGTATATATCAAATATACCCCTTTCTGGCTGTCAGTATTAGGATCACATCTCTTCTCATAAAATCATTCCTTTTAAATAAACCAACATTGTCATATTACAACTCCTTTTGACCGTTATGAGGCCAAGCTATGGAACAAAAAGTGAATGGCTTGAGAGAAGGTATTACCTTCCTGGGGATCCCTTCTTCTTACATATTAATAGTTTCAGGTTTATATTTTATATATATTCAGGAGATTTATACTTCATATGAAGCATCTTCTCTTGGCCCAAGTCATAAATTAACCCAATCTATTACTGATTCCAAGAGTACTGATCTTCCTTATTGGAACATTCTGGCTTAATGGATTATATTTCGTTCAGGAGAGCCACCACTGGGATTCATTTCTAAATGTATACACCCCAAGAAGAAGGGGAAACCAGGAAATCACTCTGCTCATTCTTATTTCTCTCTTGTCCTGACCTAAATTAGTGATCAGTTATTTCTGGCTAACTTCACATTAAATCAAATACTCTATATTCTATAATTAGACACTTGGCTTTATGTATGGAGCATCCAGTAACATAGTACAATGAACCTTCATACTTTTTTGAGAATCACCTAGAAACACTAATACTAATGCCTGGGGCTCCAACTCCAGAGATTCTGACGCAAGTGGTATAGCATAGGACCCAGCACCCAAATAGTGATGGTGATGGTATTCAACTGTATGGTAATGGATGGTAAGGACACTTACAGTAGTGATCACTTTGTAGTGTATACACATATTGAATTACAATGTGATACATCTGAAACTTACATAATGTCATATACCAATTTTACTCAATTAAAAAAAAGAAAAAATACTTCCTAGCTCAGTATAAACAAGATGACCAAACTAAAGCTATTGGTTTTAATAATTAACCAACAGAATTTTCAAAGGAAAAAAAAAGACAGTTGTTTTAAGAAATTCAAATAATATAATTTTCACAAGAATTGTCACTGTCAAGTTTCTGTGTGTCAATATAACTCAGAATTTAAAAATTGACCTTACTGGTACATACTTTTTAGAACTAAGAAGAAATAGCAGGAAAACAAAGTTTTATTCAAATTCACTTGTGAATATATGTTCTTCTCCCGCAAATACTGGGCCACTCTTCATCACACAATGAATAGAAATAAAGGAAGTTTAAAATGGTTTTACATCCTAAAGTAACATCTTAGACACTGTATCAAAATCAATTGCCTTACTATCAACTGATAAGACTAATACAACTGTTTAGACCACAGAGAGATACAGACTCAAAAACTCACAGAGGTAATGAATCGTGGTTCTAAGAGTCTTAGAGAAAGCTCACACCTGCAAGCTGTACCAAAGTCAAAGACACATTCCAAAGAGAATACAGTAAAGACTTGAATTTGGATACCTATGATCAACAAACCTATCTGTATATCCTTTCAGAGAGCCCTCAAGGGGTAGAAATTTACAGATCAATGAGAAAAAGTACAAAGCACCCAGGTTAATAGACGGAGCAGTCAGTATTGATATTCACTGCAAAAGGGAAATATTTGCTTATAGCTTCTGGAGCTGAGTAATAGTGACCTTTATAACAACAGAAATAGAATATACAAAGTAGCTCCAATAAGCCATTATCTTCATTATTACACCAAATTCTCATTTGAGTCCTGCTCATCAAAAGGACAAATTGTTTCTGGAAACTCATCTCCCAAGCACCAGGGATCCCCTAGGTCAAAGCAAAGTTGAAAATCTACAGAGCTTCAGGTTTACAACAGGTAGGTTTAACATCTATAATGTTAATTAAGCCATAACTAAAACAGTAAGAGCTAGTGACCCAGATATCCCTAGATGTCAACTATCATTTATTGTAAGTTTCACTATTTCCTTTGTATCATTTTGTCTTGCCTTAACGTTCTCTGTTCTCCCAAAGAAGAGTAAAGTAGAAGCTGAGGTGCAAGGATATTTTAGATTTCCTTGAGTGATTTTTTGCAAAGGGCAAAGACCCTACTTTCTTATATTCCCAGGACCTGTTCATCTGTGTGCAAGGCTGAATGACTTAGCACAGGAAATAAATCAGGATAGATCAGTGTTGATATATTCTACCAATGTACTCTTCCCATTAAGGAGGGGTTCTGCAAACACAGACACCTCCAAGATACCTAAGTCATCACAGTCAGAAAGACTCCAAGGTAGCATTTGATTTCACACTCCACAGGATTCATTAATTCTTACTAAGCCCCTTAGCTCCTCTTTCCAGTCTTCAGAGACACAAAACGAACCGACTAGTTCATGAGGTGACATTTTCCAGCTTCAAAGAACTCTATTAAACAGTTGCAGCTTATTTTGAGGCAAAATCCACCTGGCTTACCTAGGATCACTGATACTCATACCTCCTCCTCAGAACCACCCAGAATAAATCCCATTTTCAGTAGTACTTGAAGTCATTTCATGAGCTTGTGTAAGTTCATATTTGTAGCTCCTCAGCTACTACCTTGAGACACCTAAGATAACTCACCTCTCCTTCAACATAACCCACTATGTCCTCTTCTCTCCTCAAGGACAATGCTCAAAACAAATACAAAGCAAAGTGTGATACAGGTGATAAGCATTCAGTCACTGAAACCACAGTCTACATGAGACTTGTATCAAAGAGAGTTCACTTTTACTTCTCCAGTAAGTTTCCACTTAAACACTTTGCCTGTAATCTACCTAAACAGTGGATTTCTTTTTTTTCTTTTTCCTTCCTTCACTTTTGCATCTACACTCAGAAATAGCCAAAATCAACATTTGCTTTAGAAGTTCCTACAAAAAATTCTTACGATTTGCTTCTGGCCTGTACATTTTCTCAGTTGGTACTTCTCGCCTTGGCAGCAAGAGAACTTGCAAAAGCTTGAAGTTTTTTCCCCATAGCAACATAACCAAATTAGTCTCAACTACCTTAAAATGGAGGAAAATCTGATTTCTATTACGGGAGATACAGTTTTCCTTCAAACTTTAATTAAACTTGATTCTCAGAATTTGTAGAGTCCTGTGTTAAAATACTGCATACACAGATCATAACTTTTTATTGTTCTTTCAAATATCACTCAATACAGTAGTGGAAAAATCCATTTTTGTTGTTTCTGAATTCTCAAATCAATCGTTAGATTTAGAACCACATACACCCTGATGGGAAAAGAGACTTTTTTTTTTCACGCTTTGATTGAATACTCTCATCAGAAATGAAATGGGTATTGGTCTCTAAGGAGGAAATTCTGGAATCATACCAGACTGATCTATCTTCCCCGGTGCTTACATTGTAAGGAGCTAAATGCACCACAGTATTAGAATAAAATGAATTATGCAGGACCTTTGACAGACAGCATGTGTAATTTCTTCTTGAAAAACTCTTCACATCATTCTGTTCCATCTTTGATTATGTGCTAGTTATGCTGAAAATAAGTAACCCTTCAAATGTTTTAAAACATGCATACATATGGATTGCATAAAATTAATACCTTTACCTTTACAAAAATCATTCCAGGAGAACATTTGCCAGTAAAATTTATTTAAGGCAGTTTCGGCACTTTCACTAAACTCTATTTTCAGAGGTTTATAATGTGGTCATAAAAATTCATTCCAGACTAAAATTCAGCACCAAGGAAAATGTGCTTTACACTTTTTAGATAACCATTTCCTCTTCTTTCATTTCTCATGACTGATTAAAAAAAAAAAAAAAAGTTTGCACCAAGTGTTTTCCAAAGTTGAGACATTAGCCAAACTGGCAGATACCAAAATCACAACTGACAAGCTAGTCATTTACTCATTTAGTTGCAACTTTGACCTTCCCTCTCCCTCCCTTTTCCTCCTTGCTTGCAAAATAAGACAAACAGAATTGAAAATGTGTCCCATAAGCCTCTATGTAGAAAGTCTATACATCAAAGCCTACAAGGTACCATGCTTCAGGAAGTTGGTGTGGGAACTATCTAGCTCTGACTGGTACTGCAAAGACCAAAGTGCTTTTACAAAAAGACTCAAGCTCAATCTTGTTAACATGAGCCGCTACTTTATGGATAGAAAAAAAAAAAAAAAAAACATAGATGTTTATGGTTCACAGAAGGAATAAAATCATTTTACCAGGTTTCTGTGATTCTTGCTTTGAAATCCATGAAGTTAGTTGGGTGTTGGCTACAGTGGAAATACCTGCCTAAACCCACACAAATTCTGGGATGCAGAAGTCTGTTGGACCCACTCTTTCCCTAAGACCCCCAGGTCATCAGATCTTAAGCATAAAACTAAAGGTATGAATCAGAATTCTTTTCTGTTTAGTCCCCGGTTCACTTGCTATCTCTGGGCAATCAAAGACTTTGTTCTGCTTGTTTAACTGCCAAACCCTTTCTATTCCAGATCCTTGGGAGGATCTGAGCCCAACTGGGAAATAACCAAACATGTAATTTTAAAGATTGCTCCTACCACCTGACCTCAGGTCATTCTTAGGACAACTCTTAGGACATCCTTAGGACAACATCCTTAGGACAAAATCTGGGAGATTTTCCCAGGGTGTGTCTGGAATCAGAGAGATGAAGCTTGTAGGGTCAGAGGGAGTCATGGAGCTCTGGTTTCCTGACTAAGAAGGCTGGAGGACTTTGGGGGAGAACAAGTCATTCCTTCCACTCCATTCTATTGAAGGGAGACCAGAACAACCTCTGGTTTCCTGCAATCCCAGTCTGAAAATCTCCAGCAGTGTACCCCAACTGATAAAACGGGTTTCTGTGACACAATTTCCAACCAGAAAGAGACCCATGGGAAGAGAGGCTTAATCAAATGCAAACCAGAAACACAGCAGGAAAGCAAAAGCCACCATCAAGACCCAGTAGTATTCTTTGGTGTTTACTGTGCCCAGATAAGATTGAGAAATGAAGGTTCCATCCCATTTGAAATGAAACAATTTTGAAAAGTTTACTGAAAAAAAAAAAAAAAGAAATTAGATCATATGTTGTTACTACATCAGTAACAACCAGATTTAATCTATATGTGAAACAGCCTGATTATCTCCTTTCCCCTCCTATGAACTACTCTAATTGAACATGTGAAAGTCAACAAGGTTTATGGAGTTTTTCTTCTCATTATCTGAAGCCAGACTTTCAAAGATAGACCATTGAGGCAAACATCTCTAATTTCTAACCATTTTTTAAAGCCCTGTTTTTTGTTGTTGGTTTTTTCTTCTTTTTTAGTATTTCTATATTGCCAGTTAAAGTCCTGTTGGGGTGGGGGAGTGGGATAAACATAGTTGAAAAATTTCCCTTCTTTCTGAAATTGGTGGGGAGAACACATTCAAAAGGAAAAATACAGAACAGATGCATCTCTGCTTTTATTTCTGCTTAATGTTTTTCTTCCCTTAAAAATGCCCATTTTTATGTAAACAACTTTGCTTCTCAGTTACCTTTCTACTAGACAATGATGTCATTAATTTTCAAATGTCTTTCCTTCTCTCCTTAAGCGGCAAACTCTTGGGTGCCATTTTCAGCCATGTACTAGAAGCGAATATTAATTTAAATAATGACAGGAAATTGGTTTTCATAATCTTCTCTGCAGAGTGGAAAACAGAAAGGAAAATCCATGCCATACTGCAGATGGAAGGGAGCATTTGGGCCCTTCTCCTGGTTCCTGTGTTCTGGGGTTTTATCACCTCGGGCTCCCTGTGGATACCCTGAGGGAATAATATATACAAGGATGAGCCTCTTTCCCCAGCCCCCAAAAAATAAATGGAGCCTTTCGTGAAAAATAAGGATTCTTGCCTTGTTAGACTTCATTGAATAATGCATGCTTCCATCATATTTAAATGCTTCTCCAGTAAGTTTTCCTTGTGGACACTAATGGTGGTCGCCGAGGCCAAAAGTTCATTTCTCAATAGCTTTTTCACTGTCCTCAGACTAATAATTTTTTCCCCTCTGAGTCCTATCAGTTCTGGAGAGATTTCCTTCAAATTACCAAGCTAGTGCATAATAAATATTTGCTGAATACATTAACAACCATCTTGTAAATGTTCTGAATTCCTGTTAGATGACTTGATGGCTGTTTTCCACAACTTAACTGTTGAAATAATACCTTGAAATCTAAAGCTATCTAATAAAGGCCAAAGGCAGCCTCATGGAATTTTAGACACTCCCCAGGATCTGTCTCTGGTGATTGAGTCAGCTTTGTATGCCACTTCTGGGTCCTTTGAAGGCAAAGCTCCATCCAACCAAAGTGACTTAGTTTATTCACTATTTTATATTGATGTAGTCTTCTGTGTTGGCCCCTGCTACTTATTCCTTGTAACTGAAAGGCTGTCCTTTGCGCAGTCCATTTGGAAGACTCCTATTTGTCTTTCACAATTTGACTTCGTTCCCCTAGAATGCCTTCCCCTCCTTTTTGAGCCCCTACTTGGATGTGAAGTCATTTGTTTTCACATCTGTCCACTAGGGGGCTGCTGCTTTATCTGGGGTGCTCCCTGGGCCAGCCTCGGTGTTATCACAGCTATGCACATGGCTGGCACTCAAGGACTCCCTGAGTGTACTTTGTGTAAACAACTCAGGAAAGCAATGTCTAAGTGCAGTCTTCATTATCTGTACCACTTGAACTAATGTTAACATACGTTATTATAGAACGGATGCTGGCCCACAGTGAAATTAACAAATGAAGAGATGAATGGTTTTTTCTGAGTTTTTTTTTTTTTTTTCAGAGTAGTCCTAATGATGTTCAACATAAAATATGACTTTCATATATCACACAGCCAGATGGTTAAGATAAATGGCACCAGCCCCCGACATCGGGAGAGAAGTCCTGACTCTCCATCTGCCACTGACCAGGGTGAATTCTTCTGAGCAAGCATCTTGACTTCCCTGGATTCCGCTTTAATGTGGGAGTCACAAGATACAAACTTGGAAACCCTGTTCCTCTGTCATTCAAAACTTCTGCCATGAGAAAGCTGCTGTGGATCATGGGCAGCCTGTTTTCTGTGTGTTCACCCTTACTTGAGTACCTACTACATGCCGGACACAGTTAAGTGATTAGATCTATAGGACTGAAGGACCACCACCAGCACCACCTCATCTGAACCTCCTAACAACACAGTTCAGTAGATGCAATCATTCCAGCTCCCCTGTGAGGAAAGGTCATCTTTAAGTCATTAAGTAACTTGCTCGACCTCACATATCTGATAAAAGTAACAGAGATGGAACTGAAATTTAGAGATTTGGAAGTATATGCTTTTCTAATCCAGTGAAGCAGTTTCCATCTAGTTATAGTTAAAAAAAAAAAAAAAGAAAGAAAAAAGAAAATTAAAAAAAATATACCAAGAAACAATGCTGCTGTGCACTAGGAATACCTCCATTATATAAAATATAATGAAGGTAAATGAGGTTCTTGACAGGGTAATGAAATAAAATCCTAAGCCTTTTTTTTTTTTAAATGAAGAATCCAGTTTTGGGGTGAGTTTCACTTTCTGCTTCTATAGGGTCAAAATGCTGCTAATTCTGTTACAGAACGTTAAAAAATAAATGAGTGAATGAATGAACAAGGATGTGAATTATTCACTTTTTTTCCCTATCATAGTTTTTTCTATATTGATAATCATTCTCAGAAATCAGAACTTCAACTGACAACGGGACTGTACCCACATATGCAGAGTGAGAAACTGAGGCAAGTCTCTGATCCTGAAAGCAAGCACGAAGGTCATGTACATTTGGGAGCAGTAGGGGCACACTGGCTTACATTATTTAATCTCAAACATGCCCTCCACCTTTCAATTCACTTTCTGTGCATACAGGCAGCTCATGTGTCTGAGCCCTGGCTATCCTCTGGCTGGCTCCTTGAGATAATGTAAGTAAAAAAATATTAACAAGGTTTGAAAGCAACGTTCTCCCTGCATGCGCTGTCAGGAGCAAACCACAGAAAGAAATAGAAAGGCATTATGCAATTCTATCTGCAGCAAGATAAATGGTCAGAGAATTTTTTGTTTTGTTTTATAAAGGCACTCCAACTCTCACCAAAAAAAAAAAAAAAAAAAAAGCAAGTGGGTTTTTGAAAGCTTTTGCTATGCTAAGGAACACCTAATACATCACTATAACTACGAGCAGAGAGCAGGAGAGAAGAGAAGGGGTCATAGCTATCTATCAGCCTCTAAAGAAACACATCCAAGTTGCAACAGGTAGCGTAGGCACAGGTGTGCTGGAGTGAGGCCGCTCCCTCTTTAAATTAAAAGCTGGAGATTGATATTACACCCACTTCTTATCCTGCCACCTGTCCATCTTCTGTCTTTCAGCTTCTCAATCAAGAGAAATCACTTCATTTCTCAAGCTGTGAAGGAAGATAATGCTCCCTTTTTAATTTTCTACAGACTAGAATATTCTAACGGGGTGGTAAAAACCTTACGCTCTTTGGCTTGTGAAGGATGTGATCACATTGTTCCACCAAAACTGTATGAAAATCTTTATCCATAGGAGAACCATCACGAAGCCCATGTGCCCTCAAAGGGTTACTCCCAGACTTCCACTGGCTAAAGCACAGGGCACTTATCTGGTATAAATCCTCTTAGATAATCTTTATTAGTAATGACAACTACACATAGTAACCAGCTAATTAGAAAATAGAACTTCAAGTTTATTGATAGGTATTTTAATAATATTTACAGCCATAAATACTCGAGAACTGGATCTATATTTGGCCACAGAGCTTCTGTCTGCATTTCCATAAATTTACTATTATTATCCAAGAAGGATCTGTCCCAGGAAGATGAAATTACAGATAACTTTATTGTCTATTTCAGGAACTTTCTGGAAATCCATTTACCTAACCTAGTCAAGGAGGCTCCATCAGAATAATACCTCGTTGTAGAACAATAGATAGTTCAGCTGGGCTTTTCCAACAACTGTTTAATCTTCAATCCCTATTTTAAAACTTTCTGTGGGCCCTGTTCACCAATTCTGAACTGTTACATCTCAGAATGTGCACAATCTCATTAAAGTTCTGTCCCTTCTGACCCGTGTGGGAATATGTGCCTTAAACCACCTGTAAAAAGTATCCTTTTATTATTCAGGATGCTTGCTACATTTCAAGTGTCACTAATCACTCATCACGGTGGTGGTCTCCCTTGTTGGAAGAACAGGCTATTTTATGTTCCTCTTTGGGGACTTACCTTCATCTATCAGCTATAGGTGAAAGATAAATATTCTACTTTTTCAACAGATTTTAATAGTAAAATTACGAGAAACGGATCATAATTCCATACTTCTGGTGTCAGGTGTGTTCTGGTTCCCACAAAAGTTAAACTTTACTTGACAGTTGGGCGCAGGGGAATCGATCTAGTTTTGCCTTCTAATTGTATAGTTTCTTTTCTCAACTTACTATGGTTAGTTGAAACAACTCATTTGTGCCTGAGTAAAAACTTGTCAATTTATTAATATGGACAAGTGAGTTGATGTCTATGGGAAGAGCCACTAAATCTTTTAAGATAAATTCACAGTTGTCATTACAGGAGATTAAGTACATCTAGAAGAATATTTCTAATGTGAAGATTTTAACATAGAATAGAGCTAAGCATTTAACTGTCATTTGTTCTTGGTGGAGTCTGAAAAACATTTTAAGTGACTAAATTAAAAGATAATTTTATCATTAGATATGAATTTTAAAAATTAGTACAACATTAAGATATGATCTTAATGATTATCCCAACCTGTTTATCTACAATCAGAGACAGATGAATTACTAATTTTTAAAACTTCTTTTTCTGAGTCCTTGTTCAAAAATCAGTTTGGGTTTGGTTGAAAATATCAGTGAGTCTTTTCCGTTTCCCATTTCCACATGAATTCCTATTAGTTCTTTTTTTTTTTTTTTCTACAAATGGAAAATCCCAGAAGGGAGTGAGCAGATGGTCAATGGAATTGAATTGATTTAAAATTTTTATTTATTGCAAAATATGCAATGATTAAATATGCAAAGGTAAGGGATAACCTAATATGGCTGACAAAATATTCCTGCTTGTTTTAAAATATTATCCCCACAGTACTGTATCATCTACACCATCTTGCCAGATTCCAGAAAATGGTCAAAAGAGCTATGTAAAGGGGTAAAACCATTCTATTATTTTACAAATCAGGTCCAAATAAGGAAGGGGATTTAAGAGGAAGAGAAAGAAATCACCTCTGAGAACACTTTCTAGCTCTTTGTATTGAAATATAGTTGTCATACAATATTATAGCAGTTTCAGGTGTACAACACAGTGATTCACTATTTATATACATTGTGAAATTACCACCATAAGTCTACTCACCATTTGTCCATACGTTATTGTAATACTACTGACTCTATTCCCTATATTGTCCATCACTATGACATACATTTTATAGCTATAAGCTTACACATCACAAATCTACCCTAAAATCAAGGGGCCGATTTTACATTGAAATAAAACTATTTGTTTTTATGATGCCACCCTTAGTTTTCCTCCCTTTCTCATCTACCACTTTGTTCAGATGGAATGAGAGCTGTCTGTTAGAGATACATGGACACAGATGCTGAGATGAATGAAGTTAAAGTATCTCACAAGTCAGAATTTTATATCTATTAGTATGACTAAAATAAGAACATTTTGGTGGCGCCATTTTTGTTTGCTTTCAAATCATGTTTTGACAGTGAAGAGTAATGTCAAAATGAGATGATCAACTTAAGTCCTAGCGAAGGTTATTTTTCATTTAATTTCTTTCCTTTCAGGTAAGACTGTACCCACTTGGAGTTTAGGTGAGTACCCACAATCAGTTCCTCAAAGTTTGAAGCCTGGATGGAATTTACCTTTACTTTGGCACACCACTGTGTGCTTACCATTCATTGCTTTTCTCTTGCATCATCTGGAGGAGTTGGAAGTTTGCTCTACCTTCTACTGTGATGAACACAATTTGATGTTGCAGTATCAGGTAAGGGGTTCAAGATTATCAGCAGAGACAGTTGCTCAGAGGCAAGGGGAGAAAAATACATCTAAAATCCTCCAAGTGTTCAGGAATCAGGCCATCAATTCAAAAAAACAGGTTGGCAAGTTTGACACATTCATAATATTAGATTAAACTTAATTTTATTGGCTTCTTGTTTAATATTTGGTTACATCTGTGTTTGGGAGAGAAAGACAGCAGGTGTACTGAAAGGCTGTTAAATTCCAAAGTAAAGAGAGAGGCTCCTATTCCCCAGAAAAATGCATGAGCAGCTAAGTCAATCAATTTTCCACATGCCGAGAGTTTTCAAATTCAGCCCTTCCACAACATTTCATTGTCACTACCTCCAGCCTCCAGTATGCAAGCATTTACTTGGGCTTATTTTTATACCTATTGGTAGGTCTTCAGGGAAAGTTTTATTTACACTCAGAAAAGGTTTACATTTTTTGTAAAAGGCAACAGCACATTTCTCAAGCTAAATCATAATGGATGAGGTTATCAATCTCTGAAGTTGGCTTATTCTGGGGATTACTGTGGTTGACAAAGATCATGATCCAACAGGGTTTGTATCTTATCTATGTCAGATAAATATAACTGAAAGGACTATTATAAAGTCGAATTTTGCTCCAAAGCAGAAATTCAATACTAAAGAACCCAAATGTCAGAGTAAGATGGTAGATGGAGGAAGAAAAAAGAGATAACCCCAAGCTCAATTCACATTAATCAATATATCATTAGTTCCTCTTAACAGAGCTGTCTCCATGCTAGAAATCTCTGTCATGAAAAGGCTCCTCCTATCTGAAACTCCAATATATCTCCTGGAATGTGTTCATAAAAAGGTACACAAGATAGTCATTTTTTTTCTTTGTGACTAAAGGAAAACAAAACCAAACAAAACGGGGTGTCCTTTATAAACTACACTTGGAGTCTTTGAGTAAAACTAAGGTAGCAGATTAGCTGGCTCCTAGACCCCTCCTAATGATCATGATAAAATGTCCATGAATCCAAACACATATAGAGTAACCGAGAAAATTCCTAAAAACAGAAATAAGAGTAAGGCAATTTGTCAAAGTCCCCAGGTAAGGGAAGGATAGCAATTCATAGTGAAGGTTCCTTCAATGGGGATAGATTCAAAAATTCATTTTTCAATCTAACCCACTCCACTAGGTCTGGGGGGCACGGATCAAATGTGCTCTCCAAACCCTGCTGAAACAAAAAAATACAACCCTAATAGGGTAGCTCCAGTTCCTTTATGCAAGATCACCACTGCCAATAAAAAGCTGCTATTCCTCAAAATCCATGCAATTTATCTTCTGAATCAGCCAGATTCTGAGCCATTCTTCCTTCCCTTTGTTTCTCCTACAGTCATTCAGAAATGACAGCAGAACTTCAAGACTAGAATAGCATAGGAGCGCATTGTTCTGAATTCATGAATAAAAAGCAAACTGCTGAGTATTCTGTTGCTTATTTAGACCAGTGCTTCTCAAATTATCTTGAGTGAGAATTCAGTATAGTCTTGTTAAAACTTCCCATCTGTGGCAGAATACTTAAGAAAATTAAAATAAAAACGAATTACCTAGCAAATACAAGTCACTATCCATCAAACAAAGTTTAAGCACTACTTTTCCAACAATTAAACTCAATAGACATATAATTACCTAAGGGTCATTTTTTTTCCCACAAAATTTCAAAAGTCTCACTTTCAATTTCCTTAATTATTTCTTGTGGACCCGTGGGAAAGATTTTGTACACTGGGAATATTCTGTGAGCTAACCTGCAGTAGCACAAAATTAGATAACTCAACACTCAACATGGAGAAATCCACCTCACCCCAGTGTTCTATCATGAAATGACTGCTTGGCAGGGGATTCAAGAAGAATTGAGCCTATCTTCCTCCTCTTCAAGTTTAGATCTCAATGAAAAGGAGCTAAGGACCTTCCATGCCTCCAGTCTTTTGGGAAGTATTGGAATTAGACAGATTTCTTATGGAGTATAAAAGAAATACTAGAACAACAACAACAAACCCCAAGACATTTCTCCAAATCTGTGATGCCATTCTATCTTCTGAAATATGATTTCAGATGTCCACCCCAAAAGAGAGAGAAATAACACAAGTAGTTTTTGAATCAAGAACAATGGGACATACACACACACATACACACACACACATTTTGGGGACTAGCAGAAACCCAATGATTTAAGAGAAAAAGAGTGAAATTTCAATAAATCTGTAATCCATTAAAATTAGTAAGAAGAGTAGATGTTGAAAAAAATCCTACCAATTGTGCTAAGTATAATCAGGAGTGTTATTCTAAAGGAAATAAAGTAAGGAAAATGAGGGAGTATGAAAGATCAATCAGTTAAGAAATACAGCCTCAGTCTAAGGTTTCCAAATTCTCCTGAGAGAACAAGAAAACAGAAGCTTATAGATCCAAATGGCTCACTCAGTTTCAGGAGACCTTCAGAGTAGGTAGTCAACAAACAATGGATAAATGGGTTAACAACTGGCAGCAGAAAGACATTCTACCAGTGACTTAGATCAAGTTCAAGTAGCTAGATAGCCCTCTAGAAACTCTTTGTATTGAATCAAAACAGAAGCAAAGAATGTAGCCATGTACTTGATATATATACCCTCCTCCCTCACTACAAGTTAGTGGGGAAGGGAGGATGGCCTAAGGAAAACAAATTTGGAAACATACACAGACTCAACAATATGGCCTCATATAATATCAAAGTACTGAAATAATTACTGATTACTGAATTAGTGATTACTGAAGTAATATCGAAGCTGGGTCATTTTGGTTTGTTTAACCTTTTTGTTAATTCCAGTGGTTGTAGTCAATGTATGGGTCACTAGAGAAAGCTTCAGAGTTAAGTAGCACCGTAGAGGTAACCATGTGGGCATTTTTAGATTCATTCATGGTAACTCATGGAGGAAAAACTAATGGAGATTTTTTTGTGTGGTGCATTCTTTATCTGCCCCAGAGCTACTCTTCAGCACCGCCACTGGCATGATGACAGAGAGATGAGCTCTAATACAGCTCCATTTGTCCCTGTGGGCCACTCTTCTTGTCATTTCTATACTCTGCCACCACCTCTTCCCCAACTTTGACATGGCTTTTATTTATTGCTACACATTATTTATTTGAACACTATCCCCTTGAGTTATATTTCAAAGCATGTGTATTTCTGGTGGCATGCGCTCCATACGGCACATTTGTCTAGGTAGTTCTTTCTATAAGAAGTACAGAAAAAGTAATCCAAAAAAAGTAAAGACAAAAAACCAAAGACCTGCTTATACGAATTATTAAAAGGGTTTTTTTTTTCTTGAAAATTGTGTGAGTGCGTGTCTGTCTGCCTGCCTGGGCTGGAGGTATGGGTAATACTGAACTGCCCAAAGAATGTGAGGCTGTTCCCTAGGAACCAGCAGCATGCAGAGCCAAGAAGCCTGAACAAGGGTAAACCTGTAGCTTGAAATTGTTTTTTTTTTTTTTTTCCTGTATGCAGGTAACTGGCCCAGGACTTTGACTTCAGCACTGCTATTCTTGGCCCCCAAAGACCCTGCATTACGGATATATCAAAGAAGAGAGAGAAGAGAGGGTCTAAATGAAGAAATTCAGTAGGAAGAAAGCTTTATTAAAGCTACAAAATTAGGACATAATCACAAACAAAACATAATCCAACTAGATTTCATTACCAGAGACAAAACAAAATCAACAATATGAAAATGCATATTGCAGAGACCATATTGAGTATCAGACCAAGGAGTCTGACAGGGAACCAATCACTCTTTCCAAGCAAAGAATTAGTAGACCAAAGTGAAGTTAACAGAAGAAATTCCTAGAAATGTATCTCCCTTCACATAAGACTATGCATGTTCAAAATGAAGGAAACGACATACTCAAAAGGATTTTTAAAGATTTTTATTTATTTATTTGACAGACAGAAATCACAAGTAGGCAGAGAGAGAGATTCAAGGAAGCAGGCTCCCCGCCGAGCAGAGAGCCCGATGCGGGGCTCGATCCCAGGAGCCTGGGATCATGACCTGAGCCGAAGGCAGAGGCTCTAACCCACTGAGCCACTGAGCCACCCAGGCACCCCCTCAAAAGGATTTTTAAAATGTGAAAGTAAAGCAATGATATCCTTTAAAAAAAAGTTGAAGAGCTGTATACAGTAGCAGTTACAGGGGTGGAGTGGGGGAGCCCACGTTTTAGCCACAAATATCATCCTTTGATTAATAACCTAGAAATGATATACTGAGGAAGAATCTAAATAAATTCAGTTTTTGAGGTCCAAATGCCAAATACAACTTAAAGGTGAAAACGAAAATATCTCACAAAAATGGAACTAAAAAAGACTCAGTGAGAAATAATAATACAACTAGAACAAAGCATTCTTCTGGCAGAAAAAAAAATGCAAGATGAAAATAAGGAAGAGAAGAGCTAAAAGCAAGCCAAAACAGATCCATGCAAATGGAATGATTTGCCCATTTGACCAAGAGGGCTAGGAAAAGGCAGAATGTTTAAAGTCCATGAAAACATAGTCTTCATACTGGTCATATAATTACAATTAATTGAATCACATTAGAACAAGGAGAAAATGGTCAATACACAGTACCTAAAGTTCACTTGTATCTAGAGAAAAAGAAAGCTAACATTGTCAGCAAAGAATTACTTTACAATAATATTACAAAGTTATTTGATCAACTTAGATTGGGTAAAACACTAACAGAAAAGTTCAAACTCAGGCTGTGAGCCAAAGCTGGTATTTAGAGACTTTTCAAAAACCCTTCCAACTACAATGAACCACTCATTGTATTTATCTGTATTATAGGAGGAGTCTTTCGCTTCTAAGGAGTACTTGATATCCAAGTAGGCATCCCATAGACTATACCTGGAAAAGGAGAGAGACTTTGACCCCAGAAGACAAGATCAGATTCCAAAGAGAAGAACCACAGTAAGTAGCAGGAAGTCCTTTAGCTGTTAAACTGAATAGCAGAAAGTATCTGAATATACTATCAGTCCAACTACCTTACAGCAGAGCCAATTTTTCCTGCCATTTTGCTGCTATCGTAAAGTTTGTTGAATATACAATAGGGCCTAACAATTTAACATACCAAAATGGCAGGAAACAAAATGTTTGACTGATAAAATCAAATAAGATTTTTTTTTTTTTTGTGATCTCACCAACTGTTTTGGAATCATCTCATAAACTAGCAATCTCAATAATGTTTAGTTAGAATTCCTTGATTAAAAAGCAGAAGCAACTGAACACTATACTGAGAAAAAAAGCATGAAAATAAACCACTTATGTCTTCAGTCTTAAAGAAATAAATACAAGCCACCATGTATAAAATTTAGAAAAGGAGACAAAAGGAGGACCAACATTAAAATGTCAGGAATTTAATATAACCTAGTCTAAATTTTAAGAGTTCCTGAAATGATAATAAGATACATCAAGGATGAAGATGGTGAGGGGAAGATATTAATAATCATGAATTCAAATACAGCAAGAGGAGGTTTTAAAGGGTAATCATATTTAAATAGCTGTCTTTTCACTGCCATTTCTCCTCAACTCTGACTTCTAATTCACCACTATGGGAAAATCAGATGACTCCATGATGAAGCAAGAAGACTGTATCTGCAGTAGAAAGTGGATTTCAGGGGCTGCCCATCATTCAGAGTGAGAGGCACCTTCAGCAAGCAAGTTATGTTCAACACTAGTGTTGTTTTCAATTAAAAAAAGGTAGTCCATAACCTACAGGGGGAGCATAGTAAGAGACAGCTTAGCTTTGGAGAAAAATGAATAGAGTCAAGAAGGAGGATCCACCTTTGTGTGGGTAGAAGCTAAAGACGTAGAGGGAAAAAAAAATAATCTGAAATTAATAAACCTCAAGAAACACAGAGTATATTTAAGCTTTTATAAGCATTTTCATATTAAGATCTGGAGGGGTGTTCAAACTAAAAGAAAACAAAACATAAGAGAAAAAAAAAGAAAGACCTATGGGTGTTAAAACCAATACCCTGTACCCGGTCTTGCAGTTTATGGATACTGAAAAAGGAATTGTAAGCCCTTGGAGAAAAAAACACATGTCTTATTTATTTTAATAAATAATAAATAAATATGAAAGCATAGTGTCCTGTGGAAGATACATTGATGAAAAGGCTAAAATATAACTAGGCACGATCTTATTATGGACAAGTCAAAATGAAATTATTGGATAAAATTAGACTCTGTAGATCATAAATAAAAGATTTCAAACACATTCATGCTTCGAGCCACACTTGAAAGAGTGGCAGGTTAGTATTTCATTCATTAAAATATCAAGAGAAATTTTATCATTTTCTAGATAAAGTATTAAGTGTTTGCAGTTCAATAGTAAGATATCTTTTCCTTAAGTTAATTAATGGACATTCTTTAGTTCTTCTCACAGCTTCATTCTGCACACTCTTCAGTGAAAGATTAAAAAAAAAAAACAACAAGGATTTGAGATTAGAGATGATCCACAAAATATACAAAGAAACAATAATCAACTGAGAATACGGGACAATCACCATCAACTGGAATTCACACAAAAAGAATGTCCAAAATCACAGTAACTGTTATAAATCTCTAACTTTCCATATTTTGAGTTATGATTCCATGGGGCCACTGACTTAATATTTGGATCAAAGCTTTTGGCACAGGTCTCCCCAGAAAAAAACTGTTTCTGGTGAAGTCACTTTGGGCTGTCATTTGGCTACGGGTAAAAGAACAGGTTGAAAATTTCATCTAGAGTCTAGGACAAAGCACTTAAACCAACTGATAGAAAAAGAAAGCAACAGGGGTCCAAAAGCAGATGAGTCAAAAAGTAAGATGAAGATCTCAGAGTATAGTAGATTAAAAATAAACTAGGATCCAGATGACAGATTCCAAACACGCAGTGAATCATGGGTGACTAGCTCAGAGGGAGGCACTGGGGTACTTCAATTTCCCTTTGGTTCTATACACTCCTTGCAAGTCGTTGCCTGCAGGATCCCTTTAACCACTGCTAACTCGCTCAGCTTCATTCCTCAGTCAGCTTTAATATTCAAGGGAAGAGACAGGCCTGTAGGAATGTTTCTTCTTCTATGTGACAACAACAATTCATAAGTTAACCTACATTTTTCTCTTTGAAGGAAGCTTCAAGTCAAGTTCAGCACCTGCATGGAGCCCTCACTCCACCATGCAGAGCAGGCCAAACTGAAACCCCTCAGTCTGAGAAAGCCCTGAGGTTCCCCAGGCTCCAAAGGATTGCATTCTAATCAGGGCAAGCCATGGGACAGTTGAGCTAGAGCTGGATGGAGAATCCAGACAACTCTCTAAGGATGCTAAGGAACACAATAACCGCAGACTAATTCCTTTAGGAAAATCCCATTTAAATAGGTTTCTTAATTCCTCCTGTTGACTCTCACAAAATCACCAATGCTTCCAAACTTTGGCATCTCAGAGAGTACTTCCAAAACCTTCACCCATTATCAAGCCAGCCTAACCTCTGGCCCAGATCATTTTATTTCATAATATTCAATAAATTACAGTATTCTGATGCCCAATAAGACTTCCAAGCCTTAGTGTTTATCTTGCACAAATCACATTTTCCTATGAACGCTATTCTTAATTCCTGACCTCCAATTACACAGAGGTGGGAAACTGGTTCTTATTCCCAGGAGTGTAGCTGAAACAATCTCTCCTCTCAATAATTTTGGAAAATAAGCTTTGAGGGTCTAGTGTGCTAAACAGAAAAACAGAAGTGGTTTGACTACAAATGTCTCCTCTCTGTACCTTTAGCAATTGGTTCAATATCTGGAACACACAAACAGGGTGATATGGGCCATGGTATTTTTTCACATAATTTCCTATATCAATATGTCTGGAAAATAAACACACACATATATACCTATGTAAAATACATACATACATAAATATATACACATACACAAACACACACACACACATATATATATATGTAATGTTACTATTTCAAAGAATAAAAATATTATTTTAAGGAAACAAAGTTTATCACTTCATTTTATCTATAAACATTATACCGTTGGAAATAACTACTAAAACATAATCGGGTAACTATACCAAGTAACTTGCTATTCTTTAGAGGAAACATGGAATGGTTTAAATTTATCACTCATGGCTGAAAGCCTTAATATATCATTTCTTCTGTGCTTTTTTTGGATTATAAGAATTATATCCTCTATATATATAAAAGTTAGAAATACATAGAAAAGTGCAAAGAAAGAAAAGTCCTGGTGATCTCACCATCCCGAGATAACAACCAGATGCCAGTTGAAAATGTAATTTAAGGTTTTCATTTTACAATTATGTGTGTATTTAGAAGGTTATTGATAATGGAAAATAATTCATTGAGCTTTCTTCCTCATCACCCCCAATTGTCCACACTGGTCCAAGACAGACGGAATGTTGCAGGGAGGTAGAACTTCATGGATAAAGCCCAGACTTTGGCAGCAGACAGACTGGGGCCATATTCTAGATCTGCCACTTACCAGTGGTACACTCTGAGTACATCAATTAAGAACCACTGTTCTCATCTTTAAAGCAAAGATGATAGGGGCGCCTGGGTGGCTCAGTGGGTTAAGCCTCTGCTTTTGGCTCAGGTCATGATCTCAGAGTCCTGAGATCGAGCCCCACATCAGGCCCTCTGCTCAACGGGGAGCCTGCTTCCCCCTCTCTCTGCCTGCCTCTCTGCCTACTTGTGATCTCTGTCTGCCAAATAAATAAATAAATAAATAAAATCTTAAAAAATAAAAAAAAAAGCAAAGATGATAATCCTACAGATAAGAGGCTGGTAAAGACTAAATAAGATAGTATATATATAAAAGTACCACGAGTCATGCCAGGCACAATGCAAGAGTTGAAAACCCATGGCCCAACCAACTGTAACTCTCTCTCCTCTCCTTCTTCGGATCATACAACTGAGCAGCAGTGGTAACCCAGCATTAGGCAAACACCCTTCTATCCCAAAGGTTTTTGGTTAAATCCTACATCTGGGAAGCTAGGAATAGATGGAGTAGATATGAGGAGGAAGTAGCACACTCCACTTCTTTGGGGCAATTGGGGAACCCACTGCTACTAGCTATTTTTTGGCTTGTGAACTCCTAAAAACATTGAGCATCACAGTAGTAAGTGAATGAAATTCTACTGAATTGTCAGCCTGTACGAATCACCCTCTAGGATGCCATCTGTGCTCCCAGAGAGGATGGAAGTCTTGCTGCCCTGTACTCTGCATTCAATATAAGCCGATGCATAAAATTTATCCCTGAAGAAATGAAGCTTAAAAATAAATTGAAATTAAATGTTGTTGTCCACGCACACCGTGAGAAAAATGCCTCTCACGCTGGGCTGCTTTACAGAGCTCATCTGGGACTATAATTCGAACTGAATTTAAACGTCACACCCAGATAAGGCCTTCCATCTGAAAGGACAAGGTGAGAACTTGTCCCATTAAACATTATGGGGTAAATCAAGGAGCCAAGACTTGAGTGAAGCTCCAAGCATCTCCAGAACGTTTTCAGCTCTTTTTCCTCCAAGACCTTTGAGGTTTGATGGCATAGCAGGGCTCTGAGCCGTGTGAGTTCACATGGTCACATTAGGAAAGCAGCCGGCAAACTCCAGGCTGTGTAGACAAAGCCTTCCTGCTTCCTATCAGGGCTTCATGGTGCCTGTTCTCACATTACCATGGTTAACCTTGGGTTAAAGAACATTTGGATAATAATGAAATAAACTTTTCACAGTTCACTTAAAACTTTATAAGGGCTGGTTCTTTGTAGAGAAAAGGGCATGAATATATAAATCAAGCATGTTGTTTGGCTTAACTATTTGGCCATGTGTGCTTTTAGAGTCACTCTCCCAGCAGAATGTAGGCCATTTTAATGTTTTTTTAATAAAGCAAGAGAATGCAAACCTTTAGAGTTTGTTTGAATCAAGCTGTATGACCTACATACCATGCATTAAAAACAATTATTATGCTGTTGCCAGACCGTATGGGGTATATTACCAGACCTACCATCATTAGGCATGCCTCAGCATAGCTCTTAAAGAAGCCAGATGGTGGTTTTCAACTTTATCTCCATGGTGTCCCCTAGGAAGTACGTGTTATAATCACAGTCTCCTTCTTACTTCAAAGTTTTGCAGAGCAGAGCCAACAGGAGAAGGGGCTTCCTGCTGTTCCTGGTGCATATTACTCCACCAGCCATTACCCTCCATAGCCATCAAAATGACACGTGCCAGAGAATGCTCTGATTCACAATGCAAATTTGTAGCCCGAGGGCAAAAATTGGTACATGGAGGAATTTCTCAGCATAAGGCAGACCTTTTTTATTTAATTACTTTCTTCCTTTGTCTCTTTTTTTTTTTCTTCAAACTTAGTCATTCCAATGGAAATGGAGGTAGAGGAAATACATTTATGACTTGGCTTCCCAGAAAAAAGGATTTCAAATCAGGTTTCATCACAATGAATAAAGAAGCAATCAGGTAGGAAGGAATGAGAGGATGAGCCAAACCCACTATGGATCAAACTCTATATTCAGAAAAACAGTTAAGCTGGAAACACTGCCTGTGTCTCTAGAAGCACGATTCTCATACATTAAATGCATTCCTAAGTGGAGTCACAATGGCACAATGGTTTCAGCTGGGAAATCATGGTGGAAGTTGTCTGTCAGATTTTGACGTTTTGTTCTATTTACATATTGTACATTGAGATAAGACTTTGCACGCTTTGCAGTAATGCACTGTCTTAATATTGGCTTCTCTAGTAATTGAATTAGATTCACTCATCGTAAATTTGTGTCAACCAAACCTATAGAATATTACATTAGATTTTTTAAAATAGGACGTTGGTGAATTAACAGCATCAGAATTTAGAATGCATATATCATTTGACTCCAACATTCACTTCTAATAATTCATCCAATAAATATTCTTTCACTTGCACCTGAAACTTAAGTTTCCAGCTAACTGAAACACTTTACTTGTGAAAAGCAAAACAATAACCTGGAAACAGCTAAATGTCCATTGGTAGAGAATGAGTAATGTTACCACAGAGCATGCAAGTAAGTCTGGTCTGTGTGTAGTAATACAGTAAGAGTTACCAAATATATTAAAGAAATGAGGTATAAACAATGATGTATAAAGTATACACCTTCTAATATTTCCAAATTGTTCCATCTGTAAAGACACTCACATCCATCTTTGTTTATGATTTTTTTTTAAGATTTTATTTATTTATTTGACAGAAAGAGATCACAAGTAGGCAGAGAGAGAGAGAGGAGGAAGCAGGCTCCCCACCGAGCAGAGAGCCCGATGAGGGACTCGATCCCAGTACCCTGAGATCATGACCTGAGCCGAAGGCAGAGGCTTTAACCCACTGAGCAACCCAGGCACCCTGTTTATGAATTTTTAAAAACTATTTTTATACCTTCATTTCCATCAAGTCCAAAGAGAGATGAGAGAAGAAATCATACACTCAAGTCTACCACCTGGATTTGGAATCCTCTCATCTTCATTTTGTTTTCATCATACTCATTTTTAAAATAGTTTTATGATTCTACCATCAAAACCACAAAAAAAAGGGTTTGCTTTTTTTTTTAATTCAGTTAGCTAACATACAGTACCTCATTAGTTTCAGATGCTGTGTTCATTCATCTGTTGATTTTTTTTTTAATTTAAATTCTATTAGCCAACATACAGAACATCATTACTTTCAGAGGTAGAGTTCAGTGATCCATCAGTTGTGTATAACACCCAATGCTCATCACACCCTATGCCCTCCTTAATGCCAGTCACCCAGTTGGGTGAAAGGATTTGATTTTTGATATGTGATGTGAATAGGATCTTATTTGTTATTTGGGAATTACAAGAAGATTCAGCATTAAGTCATGAAGCAACTGGCATCACTCTGACCTAATAGACCTGTGATTAATCTTTTCCTTCTCTTGCAGAACAGGGAGATTTAAATAAGGTCTTCAATAATGTGTGTATTTTTGAAATTTCTTTTTATTTGTTATTTTTTTAACATGGTGGAGTCATTATGTTTCTTGATGGGACAACTATAGGATTCAAGTATTAATAAGACTGAAGCAATCTCAGAGATTTTAGTCAATAACATTATAGGTACAATTTAAAATATAGTACAAATTGGGCTCACCATGATAGTTATATATAATTTCCTTGTTGAAAGATTATTTTTACACTACTACTCTTTGAAGTACTAGTATTAGAATTACAGAAAGATGGGTGGAAATTAGAATACTCATGACACATCCCACCACCATACACACATATCTCCTGTTAACACCTTGCGTGAGGGCGGTACATTTCTTAGAAGTGATAAGCCAATTCGGATATCTAAGTATTAACTGAAGTCCACAGTTTACGTTAGGTTTCACTCTTCGTGTTGCGCCATCTATGTGTTTCCACAGCTGTCTAATGACATTCATCCACAATCACCTCTCAACAAATCAATGTATTCTTGAACTTGCTCTATTTTCTACTCAAAACTGACATCTTGACAAAAGACAGAGGTGGCTATGGGATAAACTATCTTCTCATTTTCAGCCTCAAGTGCCTAGTGCCCTCTCACAGCCACAGAGAACAATTTTGATTGATGAACGGAGGAAATTTATGAATCATAGTATCTTTCTAGGTCTCTATTCTCAGGAAAGACTGCATTATAAACTTATCTGGGATTGGTTGGGAGGAGCAAGATGGTGGAGGAGTAGGAGGCCTAAATTTCATCTGGTCCCAGGAGTTCAGCTAGATAGTTATCAAACCATTCTGAACACCTACAAACTCAATAAGGAGATCGAAAAGAAGAATACCAACAATTCTATGAGCAGAAAAGTGACCACTTTCCAACAGGTAGGACATGCAGAGAAGTGAATCTGAGGCAAAATATGGGAACAGAGACTACAGGGGGAGGGGCCGGCTCCTAGCAAGCAGCAGAGCACAAAATCAGCACTTTTAGAAGTCCTCTCTGCTGAGGGACATTGCTCTGGTGGCTAGGCAGGGGGTGGAACCCTCTCTGGGACACTGTGGTCTCAGGACACTTGGGGTCACAGAAAGACCAGCAGTGTCTGAGTGTGGCAGAGTTCCCAGGTTTCGGAGCAGGGAAGCTGACTGGAAATATGGAGCTGGGGAGGGCTCTCAGCTTGGGTTGCCATAAACCATGATCTCCAGCACAGTCGGGCCATTGCTCTTCGAGCAGGGACCCCACAAGTGGTATATCCAGGAGACTCACCTTCCTCCTCTGGGAGGAGTAGTGTACTGCAAGAATCTGCTGGGTTTGGAGACTCTAAACAGGGCCGTTTTCCAGAGATAGAAACACTTGGTCACAGGCCGGGTGAGCTCAGAGTGCAGCTTGAGACCAGGGAGATGGGAATGATTGACTGCTTTTCTCTGAGGGTGTACTGAGGAGTGGGGCCCCCGAGCTCTCTGTTCCTCCAGTTTGGAGATTGGGAGGCTGCCATCTTCATTCTCATCTTCCAAAGCTGTTCGGAAAGCATTCAGGAAACAAAAGCTCCCAAGTGTGAACCTGAGATTACTTAACCTGGCCCCTGGCAAGCGTGGTGAAATTCCACCTCCTCATGCAAAAACATATGAGAATCACTGCAACAGGCTCCTCCCCCAAAAGATGAGTAAGAACATTCGGCCAAGACCAAGTTCACTGTTAATGAGAACTACAAAACTCCAGCACTAGAGGAATATAGCACATAGAATTCATGGCTATTTTCCATGATGCTTTAGTCTTTCAAAGTTAAATCTTTTAAATTTTCTTTATTTTTTTTCTATTTTTTAAATTTTTCCTCTTTCCTATTTTAATGAAGATTTATCAATACCTTTTTTAAAAATCTTTTTTAATTTTCATTTCTACAGTCATATTCTATCCCTTCATTGTACGTAACCTTATTTTTTTGTATATATATGTTTTTCTATCTTTAAAATTTTGGGATACGGTTTCTTCTAACAGACCAAAATATACCCTAAATCTAGTGTATGGCTTTTTTCTAATCTCCTGTCTGATCACATTCTCTCTTTATTTTCCCCTTCTTTTCCTCTTTTTTTCAACCAACTTATCTTATCAATTCCATTTTTAAATCCTTTTTAATTTTCATCTTTAGTCTGTAACATCCCTTCATCATCTTTACCCTTATTTGTGTATATATATATAAGTTTTTCTTCTGTTAAAAATTTGGGAGGCAGTTTCTTCTAACAAACCAAAATACACCCAAAATCAAGTGTGTGGCTCTGTCCTATTCACCAGCCTGATCAAACTTTTTTTCCTTTCTTTTTCCCCTGATTTCAGGTCTCTTCCAATTTATTTAGTGTATATTTTTCTGGGGTCATTGTTAACCATTTAGCATTTTGTTCTCTCATTCATCTATTCTTCTCAGGACAAAATGACAAAGTAGAAAAACTCACCTCAAAAAAAAGAAAAAGAGGCAGTACCGAGGGCCAGGGACCTAATCAATACAAACATTAGTAAGATTTCAGAACTAGAGTTCAGAATGATGATTATAAAGATACTAGCTGGGCTTGAAAAAAGCATAGAAAATACTAGAGAATCCCTTTCTGGAGAAATAAAAGAACTAAAATCTAACCAAGTTGAAATTAAAAAAGCTATTAATGAAGTGCAAGAAAAAAATGGAGGCTTTTATTGCTAGGATAAAGGAGGCAGAAGAGAGAATTTGTGATATAGAAGACCAAATGATGGAGAATAAAGAAGCTGAGAAAAAGATAAAAAGTCCTGGATCATAAGGGAAGAATTCGAGAGATAAGTGATACCATAAGATGAAAAAAATATTAGAGAAATTGGAATCCCAGAAGAAGAAGAAAGAGACAGAGGGGCAGAAGGTATATTGGAGCAAATTACAGTGGAGAACTTCCCAGATTCAGGGAAGGAAACAGGCATCAAAATCCAGGAGGCACAGAGAACCCCCCTTAAGATCAATAAAAATAGATCAACATCCTGTCAAAACTTCTAAGTCTCAAAGACAAAGAGAAAATCCTGAGAGCAGCTTGGGGCAAGAGGTCTGTAACCTACAATGATAGAAATATTAGCTTGGCAGCAGACCTATCCACAGAGACCTGGCAGGCCAGAAAGGGCTGGCATGATATATTCAGAGCACAAAACGAAAAAAATACACAGCCAAGAATACTTTATCCAGCTAGGATGTCACTGAAAATGGAAGGAGAAATAAGAAGCTTCCAGGACCCCTACGGGAAATATTGAAAAGGGTCCTCTAAGCAAAGAGAGAATCTAAAGGTAACACAGACCAGAAAGGAACAGAGACAATAAACACTTAACAGTCACCTTACAGGCAATACAATGGCACTAAATTCTTATCTTTCAATAGTTACTCTGAATATAAAAGAGCTAAATTCCCCAATCAAAAGACACAGGGTATCAGAATGGATTTAAAAAACAAACAAACAAACAAACAAACAAAAACAAGACCCATCCATATGCTGTCTGCAAGAGACTCATTTTAGACCCAAAGACACCTCCAGATTTAAAGTGAGGGGGTAGAAAACAATTTACCATGCTAGTGGACATCAAAAGAAAGCTGGGGTGGCAATTCTTGTATCAAAAAAATTAGATTTTAAACCAAAGACTATAATAAAAGATGAGTAATGACACTCTATCATACTTAAAGTATCTGTCCAACAAGAAGATCTAAAAATTTTAAGTAACTATGCCCCTAACATAGGAGCAGCCAATTATATAAAGCAACTAGTAACAAAATCAAAGAAACACATTAACAATAATACAATAATAGTAGGGGCCTTTAACACAGAAATGGACAGAACACCTAAGCAAAACATCAATAAGGAAATGGACACACTGGACAAGATGGACATCAAAGATATATTCCAAACTTTCCATCCCAAAGAACAGAATACACATTCTTCTCTAGTGCACATGGAACATTTTCCAGAATAGATCACATCCAGGATCACAAATCAGGTCTCAACTGGTACAAAAAGACTGGGATCATTCCCTGTGTATATTCAGACTACAATGCCTTGAAATTAGAACTCAACCATAAGAGTAAAGTTGGAAACTATCAGATGAAGAACCGGTATCAAAAAGCTACAAAGAACTTATCAAACTCAACATCCAAAAAAACAAAAATACAATCAATAAATGGGCAGAAGACATGAACAGACATTTCTCCAAAGAAGACAACCAAATGGCCAATAGACACATGAAGAAATGTTCCACATCACTTGGCATCAGGGAAATACAAATCAAAACCACAGTGAGATACCACCTCACGCCAGTCAGAGTGGTTACAACAAACAAGTCAGGAAATGACAGGTGTTGGTGAAGATGTGGAAAAAGGGGAACCCTCCTACACTGTCAATGGGAATGCAAGCTGGTGCAGCCATTGTGGAAAACAGTATGGAGGTTTTCTTTGAAAAGTTGAAAATTGAGCTACCCTATGACTCAGAATTGCTCCACTGGGATTTACCTGAAAAATACAAATGTAGTGAAGGGGCACATGCACCCCAACATTTATAGCAGCAATGTTCACAATAGCCAAATTATAAATAGAGTCTAGATATCCATCAACAAATGAATGAATGAATGAAGATGTGCTATACACGCACACACACACACACAATGGAATATTATGCATCCATCAAAAAATCTTGCCATTTGCGATGATGTGGATGGAACTAGAGGCTATTATGCTAACTAAAATAAGCCAATCAGAGGAAGACAATTCTCATATGATCTCACTGATATGAGGAAGCTAAGAAACAAGACAGGGGATCATAGGGAAAGGGAGGGAAAAAAATGAAACAAGACAAAACCAGACAAACCATAAGAGAGTCCTAATCTCAGGGAAAAAACTGAGGGCTTCTAGAGGGGAGAGGGATGGTAGGGATGGAGTGGCTGGGTAATGAACACTGGGGAGGGTATGTGCTATGCTGAGAGCTGTGAATTGTGTAAGGCTGATGAATTACAGGCCTGTACCCCTGAAACAAATAATACATTTTATATTAATTAAAAAAAGAAACTATTATCTGCAGAGATGACCATTTTAGTCCAAAGGCAGGGCCTGTTTATGGCATACTGATAGGTATATGAATTTGAAGGCAGTTGGGCTCTTGAATGCAGATTTGCAAAGTATAGCACTTTATCAATGACCACATTCTAATCATAAACTATTTATGGTGTTGACTCTTTTAAAACAGGCTTTAAAAATACCTAGATTTGCTTACCTATCAGTAGAGATTGACCTGAAATCTGGTTGAATTTTCATTTACCAATTTCTATTTATGAGGTTGGCCCATGGGTGACCTTGCAAGGTTCTTGTTTTTTTTAACCATTCATGGCTCAACCATTGAAATTTATGTTTAAAATAAAACCAGGATAAATTATAAATTATAAACTCAAAACATGCGGCATCGTGTCTATTTATTTAAGTTTACAAACACAAATTTGTTTGGGGTAAAAAGAGAGAGAGAGAGAAAGAAAGAAAAGAACAAATTTACTCCTTTACCTAGAATGATTTATTTCCCTAGAATGACATAAAAACCACCCCACCATATTTTTGGAAAAATCTCATTTCTAAAGTGAATTAGGTTTGGCATTTTTACAACAGAAATAGAACAAAAGTCAACTTTGACCTGGGTTCTACTTGGTGACCAAATTAAGGCAAAATATGCCCACAGTGATGAAAAAGACTTCAGTCTTGACTAAAAATCAAGTCTCCACTGAGAACCTGTAATTTAAATGAAATGACTTTTTATAATTCATAAACATAAACAAGCTTAAAAAGTTGTCAAGATGTGACACCTTTCGCCATTAAAATTTCAGTGTGACAGTCTACCAGAGCAAGCTGCACATTTTTTTGAAGGATGCTCTTTAAGAAATATGGTTAATCTTTGTTTGGTTAATCAAACAGTAGGAAGTGTTGTAATAGATAATTGGGCTATTCAGTTTGTCATTATAATTTGACATTTACATAGGTCTTTCTATATTCAAAATGTTCTACAACCATTTTTCTTGGTTCCATCAATATTACCTTGAGAGGTAAATTAATTCTTCAATTCACATTTTACAAATGAGCACAGAGAAGCAAAGGAAGATCAAGCAAGTCAGATGCAAAGCTAAGGAATTCTTGCCCTGGCAGGAATAAGCCACAGCTTTTGGTCCCCTGAGGAACCGTAAGCCTTTCTACTTGAAAATTTCCAAAGAGAATTAAGTTGTCAAACACACATTCACAACCAAGGCCCCTAACAGTTCTAGTCCAGGTGGTCCAATTATAGATTTAACCTAAAGTGAGTTCAGATATGAAATAATATAGCAAGTCATAGTTATTCTCATCTTAACAATCCTTTATTTTAAAACAGTATTGTAAGATTAAAAATAACATGCCTTTACCCATGAGGACAATTTTCTTTCCAAGCTTCCCCCCAGTTCTATTTCTCCTCTCACTTGAACAATACTACTACTGTGCAGGTTCCACTTGCAATATGCTGGGAAGTTCTTGGAGACTGCCCCAATATTACAGAAAAGAAATGAGAACCATAAAAATAGCACATAAACGTGGGGAAGAATAAGGCCATTATCTGATATTCAACTGAGAAACTTGATCAGAGATCAGAATTCACATATTGAACACAAGTGCCCTTATGTACTTTCTTTTCTTTCTCTTCCTTTCATTTCTCAAGTCCAAAGAACCCCATCACCATCACCACCACCCACCACCAATGATGAACTTATATATGGAGTCACCTTACCCAATGGCAGTGCTCTCTCTGTGGCTAACATAGAAGCTGAAAAAAGCCAGTTCAACTGAAGAGATAAGGATGCCACTCAAAATACCAAATGCTCATTTTCTGGAGCCCATCTAGATGATACATTGAGTTTTTAAGCTTTGAAGGGATCCTACAAGACTTCAGATGCTTAAAGTAGAATATGTGAATTTTTTAGCAGCGTCAGTGAGCTAAAACAACTATTTTTATGGGACAACATGGAGGGCAAGGCATCTAGATTCAGGTGATCTGGATCAAATCCCAAACCCACAAAATCAATTTGGTCAGTTTTGAAGACTGTCAGACTTCATGGCAATAATAAGCATGATAAAGAACTATAAAACAAATTAATTCAAAGAACTGACTCAGTTTCCAGCTCCTATCATAAATACTGCTATTCCTGGTGCATGGCATTTCATGTTAAGAGCTCAGGGAGATAACAAGGCCTAGTGGTGGCAAAAATGGATAAAATTATTAAAGAAAAACAAATTTATCATCCTTAGGGACAACTATTCCTTCAACGGCAGGATTAAAATTTTTTGCAATCTGAAATAAATCTCCCTGAAGTGCCACTAAATAATATAGCTAAGATATGGCTTGATATTTGGCAGTACATACATATGGGTATGCGTACACATTCTCTGATAGTCAGCTCACAGGAAATGAATAAAAAATTAGGAATTTAGTGTTCAAGGTGTACGTCGATCCCCCAGTTAGAAGCCCGAAGCACAAATAAGCAAACAAATAGATGTTTATTCACAGTAAGCTTTGAAAAAAAATACTCTCTATGTTTCTGGAAAAAAAATTATAAATATCCTATTGACAGCCTCAATGTTCTACAAATATTTATTAAATAAAGTCCTGTATATACCTAATACAAAATATATTAAATGTCACCTGAAAGTGGAGAGAGAGCCATAATTAATTGTGAAACAGGGATAGTGTTTGTAAGAGTCCCAGATGACAAGTCTAGACGTGCATTCATTATCTACCTGCTAATTCATGCCAGGCATTCTAGTTTAAGATTTCTTACAATTGAGGTGCCTGGGTGGCTCAGTTGTTAAGCAACTGCCTTCATTTTAGGTCATGATCCCAGGATCCTGGGATCAAGCCCCACATCGGGCTCCCTGTCTCTCTTTGAGATAAATAAAATCTTATAAAAAAAAAAAAAAGAATTCTTACAATTTTTACTGACAATCAAAGGA